>NC_037601.1:5929327-6229327 GCF_003073045.1 Pomacea canaliculata
TAAAATAATTGGATTAGCGTTTGAAATTGCTCTTGTGGTCAAGACAACGATTGGTAAATAATTTCATTAGTTGAGTTTCAAAGTAAATATGGTCTAATAATATTTATACACAAACGATCTTGCGTACAGGTGGACCCACCAGGAGTTACCACGTCGCCCCATTCGGTGCATCAGGTTATGGCGACGCCGGCTCGGTAGGAGTGGGTACGTGGATGTTAATTCGTCGCTCGGATATGTTTCTGCTACCGTGAGATGTAGTAGATTTCAAGTTACTAATAGCACGAAAGCTTTGGGGTGTTTAGAACACAAGAAAAGATTGTCTGTGTTGGTTTCACGGATTAAGCAGGTGTTGTCTGCTCTCCCCTCTCCGTAGGTTGACCGTGTAGAGCGTGTTGAGTGGTGTGGACAGTGTGTGGTGTGGTGGAGCGTGCGTTCAAGTGTGTGGGGACGAGAGAGAAAGGAATAGAGACAACTTATTATACTGCCTAGCACCCCATCCCGACTTCTGAAACTCCATCCTGTCTCGCTGATCTCAACTCTCCTGCTCTCTACCACCCACCATCACCCACGCACTCTGTTCGCTTCCCATCCCCCTCCTCGTCCCCTCCAATAAAGTCGTCTTCGTCGGAGCGATGAGGTTGCCACCAGGGAGCTAGGACTACACTTGGTTCGGGCCTATTGTTTTGCTTTGGCACGCGGGCGTGGCCTCGGGTAATAACGCGCAATGGTTCGTTGCTCTACGGTCTGGCTACTTCAATGCGCATGCGCCGACTGCCCACGCGGGGGGACTGGCAATCACAAAGCGTACTCTTCGTGCTATAACGCATTGCGCGTCACGAACAAAATTTGCCAGATATAATTAAATATGAGGCTTTCCATCCTTAGGAGCTGTCCACCCTTACTGATCAATACTGGGAAATCCCGTCAATATGGTGCCCGTGCTTCTAATTTTAGCGCGTGAGCTTCTGGCGAATGGGGGTTCGATGTGTTGACTGTTTGATCAGCTGACCACTCGGTAGCTAGTGTCGACAGGCTTGTTAATGACTAGGCTGACGAGGGATTGCTCAACTCTTCTGATTCTGATTATTACCTCTTGCTTGGTTTTTCTACGAACTTACTTATTAAAGCGGCGGCCACACGCAAAACACACAACGATGATGTTTAATCGTTTTAGCCTTTCGCAAAAACCCTAGATTTTTTTTGTGCTTTGAAACAGAAAAAAGTAGAAGATTAGACGAAGGAATAACATTGACAGAAGATGGAGGAGAGAAGGAAGTGGCACCCGGGCCAAGTACAGTGAGATTACTCCCCTTAAGAGATTTATCTCCTTGTTCCCAATAATCTCCGCAAAAAATTTCATTGGCGCCATCGTTTAATGTCGAAATGCGCTAGCGGGATACACAGGATTAGGTCATTTTGGGCTGAATAGAGGGGGGTAGGTCGATTCCGCAGGCACGATGCGATTAACAGATAACGCCACCTGTGTGTTCGTCAGGGGGCGTGTGTGCCTGGAGCGAGGACCTGCTGTGGCGTTTTAAGTGGATTGTGTTTCGATCAAATATTATTTCAAGACTAATGCCATCATTAAGATGGCAGCTGAGGAAATATGACTTTATTCACTTGTCTCCACACGGGGCGAGCTGGACTTCAGGGTGGAGATGCTCTGGAGCATTTTACCTGCCTTGAGTCAAGTCTTTCGATTTGCCGACACGGTTTCAAGAATTACCTAATTAAAGTGGAGTTGGGAATCGTCAAATAATAGCTTTATAAAGTGAGAAACAAGTATTAATAGATTTCTCTATGTTGGCTTTTTCTAATCATAAGGGAAAGTAGAAAAAGAAAAATATGACAGATGTTGACATCTTGAAATGAGATTTTTTGTGTGTGCAGATTCTTTGTTGTGTCCAAAGTTTCAGTCTAAAACATACCGTTGAAGACTTTTGAAGAAAACAAAACTAAATCATAATAACCCACTACCACCATTTTTCTTTCTTTCTTCTTTCTTTCGTGTTCACACAAAGTCACACATGAACTTTCCTTTTTTATTCTACGAAGGGCAATAAATTATCTTTGGTTCTACACTCTCATATGAAGGAACGACACTGGAGTTGTTGTCTTCTGTACCTGATGGTTATCATCTGCCATCATCCGCGGTCCATCTTCCATCCGCTCGCCCCCTCAGAGTTCGGGGTGTCGGGAAAACAAACAACAAAGCGAGGTGGAAGTGTCTGATACTCTGTTAAATGAAGCGAGACGATCGCAAGAGCAAACAAACTTGTTGAATCCTACTGGCCACCCACGTGACTGTAATGAGCAGACAAGTGTTGTAGGGACTAAGACTGAGCACCCTTGGTGGTTCCAGAGGGTGTCAAGGGTGAGAGAGTCTAGCAGACATTTGATGCCATTGCAGATAAACCTGTCGCTGATTCTGACTTAAACATTTTTTTTGTTGTTATTTGTAGTTACATTTAAAAAAACTTAAGTAATATATGAAAACAGGTTAAAAGAGTACGCGTTGATACAACATCTTAAACAACGGTAACCATGAGTAGTTCTTTAACTTTAATGACCATTATTCAGAGCAGTGCCAAAATATTTATTTTAATTGCTGGCACCTTGTCAATGATTTCAAGTAGTATTATGTAACAATGCCTTCTCACTTGCTTCCAATCAGTAATGTCATTGTGGTCTGTGGTCTGGAAGCTAGTAGCTCTGTATTCTAACACAGAATCATCCTGCAACGGTTTTCTCAAAGACAACGATGACTGGCCACAAAAATAATTTGAAATCAAAGAAAATGAAGAGGTCAAGACAGAGAGGAGTGGGAGGTCAATGGGATGTGGATGAGTGGGGGTAAGACCATAGTTGATGGGGAAGGGAGGGGTTCATGTCGAGTGTGGGTAGTGCTGAAACCTAAGAGATGGCGGGCTTTGAGGAGTGCGTGTTTATTTGTCGAGCAGGAAACTTAGCCACAGCCGCTGACAGCGCCCCAATCTCGACCCCTTGTTTTCTTCCCGAAGGGAGAGAATTCGTGCAATATGGACACACCTGGTGTAGACCCAGAAAAAAGTGGTCACGTGATCTAGTGTTGTACCTCATGAGATAGCGGTCTTCCATGTTGTTTTGATTTTCTATTCTTTTGATTGGGTGAGGGTCTGTTTCTATTTTAATTTTTCAGGTGGCATACAAAGCATTTTGCACATTAAATCGACTCTTAAAAATATCACATGGATCCCTGTAACAGCTCAAAATAATTCATCTTTTATAAATCGGCTTTGCTGTTTTAGAGAGAGCTCGACATTTCATTTTTTCCAGTTAGTTCGACTTTATCTTTGCAGATACATATTATTATAATTGCAAAGACAGTCTTGCCTCTGGAAGAAGAACTATGGAAAGACAGTCCCCGCTTCCTTTGTCTCCACCCTGCACCCCGTCCCATCAGCAACTAGCCACCCTGCAGGAGCCGACTGTCAGGTCATTATGCCAATCAGCGGTGAACTCTGCTCCCAGGCGGCGCCTCAGGTGACTGCAGTGGCAGCAGCACGTGCTCGGTGAAGTCTGCCATCTCACACAGGGTCCGCGAAGGAATCCCGAGAAAATGACAAAAAGAGAACGCGTGTGTAAAGTGAACCTTGCCAAGACCCTCCCTGCGAATCGCATCAGCAGCCATCGATCATATTTACCGCGCGACGGTTACAGAGGAGCGAGAGGAGGAAGTGTGCTGCGGAAGACAAAGCAGGAGCGGATGAGAAAGGAAGGAGAGACAGAGTAGGACCGAGAAAGCGAGAGAAATATGAAGACAGAGAGAGGGATGGGGTGGGGAACATTGTGAACAGCGATCCGTTACGTCTCAGAATCAACACTGAAATCGTTGAGCGAGTCTGCGTATGCTCGGGTGGATGGTGGGAATCTTGGGTGGAAATGAAACGTAAAATTAACAGAAATTCGAAGAACAACTGTACGGAGAGCGTTGAGTTAGCGAAAGTAAATATATCACAGCAAAGCAGCCACGGAAATACAAAATCCTTGTGAAGTCGCAAACAAAGTTAAATAAAAAATTGTCTGTCACTTTGCTTGTCTGTCAGCCCCTCTTCCTCACCACTCTTGTCTGTTAGTGCATCCATTGGAGCTCAAGTATAGAGATGTATATCCTTCCATAGGTAAGTCTATTTCCAGGTATAATATTTATTTTTATTTCATTATTGTATAAACATTCTTTATTATTAACTGAAATAAATAATTTTTTTTCTGCAATGTACAATTTACCAATAATTTCCATTTATTTTCTGAGCATGTGATTTCCCACAATTTTCCATTATTATTATCTGACTCCATCGGGATGTATTCGCTTTTTGGTGTCCACGGAGATCAATTGGCCTTTTGTAATTCATCAGGATAGTTTAGCACTTATGGTGGAGAGTGTCACACATCTCGTCCCTCCTCTCGGCGGCGGCCTCGGACAATGTGTCAAAGTCCAACGTCCCCAGTGACGTCAGGTCATGGAGGTGTAATCAGAGTGCGTCCTCGTGGCACGATCGCTGTTGTTTAGGGCGGAGCAAGTGCGATGAGAATACAGCTGCCAGTGTGGCGAGGTCAGTGAGTGCCATCAGTGTGGTCACCTGACAGCCTGGACACTGTCAATGGAGATGTCAGTCTGTCGTGGTCATTGTTGAAAGCCTCGTCACACGTCATCTCTTGATGACCCAATCCTGTCCATTAGTTCAGCCTGTCCGTCAGTGGGGTCAGGCAGCTGACACTCGGCGTGCGGGTCCCGTGACAGATGACCCCCAGGGGACGCATCCCACCCACCCCCACGAGTGGCTCTCTGCCAGCAGACTTACTAATTGCTGCGGGACATCCTCTCCTTCACCTCGTCCTGCTGCATGCCGGTACCGCTCGCAGGTCAGTGTACTTCCGGTCTCTCTCTCCCTCCCAGCTCTTCCTGTCCTCCCTACACCTGAACCATTTGATGAAAGCCAGGCAAGTCTGGTTTACCTGTGGCCAACCGCTTGGTCGTCACCACTACAGTGAGAGTCGTAAGGTCTTCAGTTCAGATCCCATCTCGGGGCTGACATTGTTTTCAATGCATGTCACACCTGTTCCAAGGCTTGGAAGCTGGGTTTCTTAGTGTTTCACCTTCATCCTCATTCCCCTTTTCCCTGGTCCAAAACACAATGTAGAGACACTGTCCTACAAAATAAATAAACCAACCTGCGGTCGAAATGCTTTCTGACAGTCGTCATGGCAGGTGAGCACCGAGTGGTTCATCAGACTTCCGTCGCCAAGCACGAGTTGGAGACAGAGGAGCAGGCAGACAGCCACGTGTCTCCCAGACCTGAGCTCATCCATCGACTGCGCAAGCGCATTGTAAATCGAAAAATGTTTTTCGTCAAAAATACTTTCTTGATGTGTGTTAGTGTGTTTGTTTGTGTGTGTGTGTTTGTGTGTTTGTGTGTGTGTTTGTGTGTTTGTGTGTGTGTGTGTGTGTTTGTGTGTTTGCTGTGTGTGTGTGTGTGCTTCAGAGAAGAGAGGCGAGAAAAGAAAGAGGTTTTCTCTTTACAATGAATGCTGTAAGTTGGGGAGATGCACTTTGTAAATATATTAGTATTGTTATTATTAATTTTTATTTCTTACAGAGGATGTGCTATATAACTCATCTAATATTGCTGATGTTATTCTTTTATTTTCAATATACATCCTGCTGTAAAATGGGACGTGCATAATTTAAATCTTTATTATTATTTTATTATTATTACCTATGTAAATCCTGTTGTAAAATGGAAATCTTTAATTGCTGTTACTTTTTTATGGCTGTTGTAAAATGGAAAGAACGTTCATAAATTTTTCTTTCATTGTTGTTGTTATTGTTATTATTTTATTATCAAACCTTTTAGAATCATAGAAGCATTCTTCCTTACTCTCCCTTTTCAGCATGAATTATATGGTGCATATTTATAGAGGCATTATGTATTTTTAAATAACTTGAAGCTGTCTGCATTTTATGACAGAACAACAATAATGAATAATAATTTATAATTATTGTAGACTGCATGAAGCATGGTGTTAACTTTTTAACCTGTCTTGCAAACACGAGTCACAGGCTGTGGTTGACAACAAAAGTACATAGAAGCCTTGCTGTCTATTGATGCTGTCTATTGTCTATTGTGTGACCCCGGGCTGTAGGGGATGGGGAAGCTGTCTTTTCCCTCAGGAGCCGGCTTCCACCCGAGCCCCTGTGACTGCCACCCAGGCAGAACGCTCGGCAAAGACGCCCCAGAGAAGCCTCCTCCGAGCTCACCCATCCGTGCCTGATGCGCACAGCAGACAAACTTCTCTCTCCATCTTGGATCACACGGGGCAGGTTTCAGGGTCACCTCCTCTGTACCATGTACGTGACACTCTGAACCCAGCACTTCCGGTGCGAAGAGTGTCGACGAGGTCATCAGCTGACCTCAGTGACGCAGTCATGTCTTCTCAAGATGTGAGGTCCTCGGGGTGCCCTTGCTCACATCCAGGTCATCAGGACATAATCTTCTATTATTATTATTATTATTATTATTATTATTTATTATTATTATTATTATTATTTATTATTATTATTAAAGACCCTGACGGATGATCCAAGTTTTGCAGAGATTCAGGTAAATATAGACTATAGAAATAAATTTTGCGAATTCCCCTGTACTACAATGTTCTGCTTATTATGTAATTTGAAAATTGCTGATTTGCTAAGTGCTGCAACTCTCGCTCCCTCGCCATGTGACTGCAAGTCAATCACCAGACAAGGATGTGGTCAGTGGCCAGCGGTCGGAGTAATGCATTGAATTCCTTGGACAATCCAAATCTGTTTATCCCTAACAAATAAAAATAATGTCACATTCTGAATAGCTATGAAGTAATTTTCAGCCAACATGTTTGAACCTGAGGTTTTTAGGAGTTTCAAAAACTTAAATATTAAAGTACATGAAGAAGTAGACGAAGCAGACGACGAACTACCTGAGACTGTTATAGTCATCAAGCTGAAGCTGACAATTATCACAGACGAAGCTTTCGTTGAACAGCAATAAAATAAACATTAGGGAATAGACAAAATATAAAGAATTGTCAGATATACGCTGGAAACATTGTTATGATCAACGATTTTACTGTCAGTTGGTCATCATCAAAATACTTGTGCCACATTGTGCTACAAAGCATCTACAAGTTTTCGTAAAGCTCACCTGTCTAATGAAGCCATACTTAAAAGAAAGAATTGTAGTTTTTACATTTTATCCGAAGAATTGAGCAATGCTGCTGTAACAATTTCCTAAGTGACAATCTTATTCCAGTTACCACATCCTCCCACTCTGCGTCCGTGCATGTATGGAAGGCATTTATTTCAGTCTTGTTTCTAAAGAACTTTGTGTTTGGCTACAGCCGCTAGGCCATATTTGAAACCTATTTATCCACTTGTCCACATACACTAAATAATTCGTTTTTCACACATACACTAAATTGTTTTTCACACATGCACTAATAATTTGCTTTCCCATACAATTAATTTTTTCACACATGCACTAATTAATTTGTTTTTCACACATACTCTAATTAATTTTTTCGTTGATTTAATCATCAACTGCTTCCCGTGCTCGTTTGCCAAAACATGGCAGAACAATGTCTATATTTGGACAGATTTATTTAGATATCTCTTGCTGTGCATATGACTCACTGTCCTCAGTCTCTCCTCCCTTGTTTTACCTCCGACTATTGAGACAAACTCGTTGTTTCATGCTGCTAATGAAACTGCATGCATTTATTTATTTGAAAGCTTGCTTCATGTACGGTTAGGCACTGATAGAACTGTGTTTTGTCTCTTCTTATTTACTTACCGTGCAGGAAATAAGCTGCAATATCTGACACAATTTGGTTTTTTTGTTTGTTTGTTTGTTTGTGTTTTTTTTTTTACTTTTGAAGTCTCTAGAACCATTAAAATTGTTATCCACTATCTTGCTTGCTATTGAATTTCTGTTGCTGTCGTCTTCTTATTTTCCTCTAAACAAGTTACAGTCATGGGTGTTTATTAAAGAACCAGATTCATTTTTAATCTCATAAACTCTCTTCACTCTCTTCTCTTTTACCTGGTTTTTCTAAGTTGAAGTTACAGGAAAGCACATATTAACTTAATAATCGTTTCTCTTGCTTTTTTCTTTATTTAGGTTTTGATATGTTGGAACTGACTGCTTACTTTGACAAGAAAATATAAACTTGAGGCTGCCATTGATGCTACGAATTGTGTACGACGATAGTTATTTCACGATACTTTTCTTGTCCTCACACTACACTAAACACTTCTGTCTTCACAGACTGGTGGTATGGATGGTTGAATTTATACTTGTCATTATTGTGACATATTTTTACAGCACAGTACTTCAAACTGGAAGTTTTCAGGTAAAAATATCTTTTGCTGGATGAGAAATGCATTCTTGGATACTGACCCTGAGAAAAGACGGTGTCATCAGTAGATGATGTGAACTCGGCCTTCTACACCAAGTTGGTCCAGTGTCTTCTGGGATCATCTGAAGTGTAAACACTTACTCCTGTAGAATTCGTTCCTGTACATTCAGCTTACATCACTACAGACACAGAGCTGATCCATGTTTACTGGAAGCAGACAACTAACAACCTCGTGCTTGAGATGATGCCTCCTTGTCACAGAGAGGAAGATTTGAAAAGATGGCTAAAATCATCTTTATTTTATTTCTAGAGATTCTTCTTTCTTTTGTGAGTTTATGTTTGAGATATCAATAAATATCAAGTGGTCTTTTAAGCCTGATTTGTGTCCCTCTTGGTAAACTCTTTAAGTATTTTTTTTCAAACATGTCCGTGATACGGGTGCATGAGTAGCGCCAGTGCGCCGCCCCTCGTCCCTGGTGTTTGTCCAAACCTCACTAAAACCACAACCACAACCCAGTCCAACCACCACCACCACCACAGCAATCAACCGTGAAAGACAGTCGCTCCACAAACAAACGCACGCGCGGGTTTGAACCCTTCCTCTTACCCTCGACTTTGTCGCTGTTTTCATCTTGATAACCTCGTGTCCGCCATCCGCCTACCCACCCTGAATAAAGCTCGTCCCGCTGCCCCACCCACTGCTCCCACCCCGTGGCTGCAAGCGAAGCTATCGTACAACAACAAGACTCCACTGCCAACAAAAGCTTGGAAATGAATCGGAACTGGTGGCCACGAAAAGAGCACAATGCCAACAAACCGCTCGGCCTCCTGGCACAACAGAGTCGCTGAGTCGAGTCGCGGCGCGCGGCCTGTCCGCCATGTTGTCGCGTCACAGTCCCCTGCTGCACGGCACCCGTCGTGTCGCGAGATCCAACGAAGCTTTTCTCGTGTTCCCAGTGGAAAGAAAAATGGGTGGTCACCTTAAATTTTCCAGCCTGCTGGCGTGGTGAAATGCGTGGCTAATTCGAATTGGAGTTAATCTGATGAGATGTGAAGAGAGTGAATGATGGCGTCCGCCAAACAGGGGAACCCTCTTTCTACAGCATTTACACTGGGTTGTAATTGTCTGACATTCATCGGTGGGAGTTTCTAAATAATCGGGTCAAGAAAGAAAAATATGTGTGAGGTTTGGGGATTAGAAAACTCATCAGCGCTCCCGACTTTTTCTGACAGACAAATGGCGGCGATGTTTGCGACGACAAATGCTCGCCAAGCCGTCGACAGATGTTTTTTGTCCACACCCTGGCGCTCCAACGCCTGCTGCACCCTGAGAGAATTCTGATTTACAACCCTAAGTTTTTAACCCTTTTAAATGAGTTTTTGTTTAAACTTTCAACGTGTTTTTTAGTTTTAATTTTCTTTCAAAAGTTAATTTTTTGTGACCGAAAAACGGTTCAGTCCTGTATGCTCTTATTTTAGGGTGAATGTTGTTTGTGTCGGTAATTTCCCGTTAAATTCGTGTACTTGTTATTTAATGATGTTTCAGCCACCCACACCGGTTTTTCATAGAATTTATGATTTTCAAGATTAATTTATGTAGTTAAATTTTTTTCCTTGCGGTTCCGTCTCTGCTTGGTGGACATCATTTCAGATTTAGGACCTTCCAAAAAATATTTATATAGGACATCTATGAAATATCTATTTAAAAAAAAAGTAAATTAGTGTTGTAGCACCCACCTTCCCAGTCTGCTTTCTTCTTTTAATATTTTTTCTTTTTTTTTGGGGTGTCGAGATACGACTGCTCGGAATTAAGCATCTGCACGTCAAGGCACCGGCGATCGGAGGGACGGACAGACTCTCTCTCCTCCATTGTTTTTGACTGGTCTCCTGTGAAACCTGCTCCGCGGTTATTTGAGTTTTCAGTGCCTATGACAACAGGCCACGCGTCTTTGATCCGAGGTCAAAAGTGCATCAGTGTTCGGACCGTTCAGTCGTGTCGGGTGGCAGCACCAGTGACTTCCGCTCACTCCTCTGGCTTCTCTGGACTCATCAGAGGGAACCAAAGGCGCTGTGGCAACAAACAAGCGGCTGACGAAGGTGGTGTGTGTTTGCTGGCACCTCATTGTAGCCGGTACGAGGCCAAGGTGCCGCCAAACTGCTCTCAGACCACAGTGAGCACAAATTCTTTGGTCCCTTGCTTTATCAGATTCCCTTGGCCTTTTGGAACCGTATACAGTTATACACCTTTGAGGACGGTAGTCAGGACACTGTACAGGGTACAAAGCAAGACAATGCTAGCTCACACTACAAGGCATCCATAAATGAACTCTTAAACTAGTTTAAAGTCCAAGCACATGTACAAATACAACTAAAGAGATCCATTATGTTCAGCATCCAATCCAAAAATATTAAATAAATTTGTTTCCTGAAAATTTTCCGTTTTCTTTCTTTTTTCTTTTTTTTTTGTGTGCAACAATTCCAAAGAATCTTCTACATAAACCAACATCTCCCAAAAGCTGATCACAAAACTAAACAGCTTGAGGACACCAACGATTACCAACATCTGTTGCAACCATTAGATGGCTATCCAAATTTTGCATTTTACTAGACCAATAGGTAGTGGAGGGCCATTTGGTAGGACGCCGTTTCCTTTATTATACAATTACTGACAGAACTAATTCTTCGTTAAGAATTAAAACGGTTTGCTTTGTTTAATACAAGAAGAAAATGAGAGTATTTAAAATAAAATGGGAAATTAAAAATTATTTATCTATTTTTTTAAAGTAATTTTTCGGAAGGATTCCAAATCGTTACATCGGGCTTAAAACAAACAGCTCACACGATACGATAATATAAATAAAAGAATTTGCAATGAAGAGAATATTTCTCAAAAGAAAATGCATTCAAAATATTGTTTAAGTATAACTGTGAACGAAAGAAAGAAGAGAGAGTGAAAGTAAAATGAACGAGAGAGTGAATGAGATCTGGAGAAAAATAAAAGGTCTAGACGGAGGGACAGAGGTCTTGAGAGGAAGCTCCTCCTATCCCAGCTACTCTCTGATGGTGGCGTTGGCGGATGATGTAACGATGCCGTTAGTGGAGGTTTTTGCTCTGACATGTCTCGCTCCCGTTTCGGCAACTTATTTGTCTCCCCTGATTGCTGCCCATCGCACAGATGCTGATTCCCATCGGCAGCATCTCTGTGATCTGACGCAAGCACTTCAAACCCTCCTCCTCCGTAATCCACATCCTATCCCAGCAGCCTCTGCCCTTTTCCAGTCTACAAAGATCCATCATTCTCCCTTCCGGCCCCAACGCTCCCCCTCCTCCCAACCCTTCACAAAACCTGTTCCTCTCGTTCGTCTCTTCTCCCTGAACACCCGTACCCGAGCCCCGACCGCTGAGATGCGATCTCGCCACACCTGTGCGCACGAAAACAGAGGAAGCCAGGGGTTGTCTCCCGTAGTCAATTAGTAGCCTCCCTCTTGGGAGCCACCGATTCGTGGGGGCCGTGTGTTTGGATTTGTTGATGCACAGCGGATGTGTCACGGCCTCCCAATCAATGCCAGCAGTTCGGTGGGCATGTCAGACCGGTACTTGCAGCCTTGTGGTCACTTTTTGTCCGACTGACAGCAGCGCCTGCCTCCCACAGACTTTCCGAAGCTCAGTCCATGCTTTCATTAAATCGAACAGCTAGTCCACTCGTTTGGGTTCATCCATTTCTTCCTGGGAAGAAAGAGCAGCTTCCAGAATGAGACAACATCGGATGAGCTCCTTTGCTATAGACTTTACAAAGTGTAAACTGCTTAGCTTTAGCTTTGTTTATTTTTAGTTTTATTTATTTTGCTATTGGTACTTGGTAAACTAACCTGTCACATCGCAGTCACCCTTAAAATGTTTTTGATAAACTCACACCTCTCAGAGGTTGGTCACAGAACCGTTTAGAGGTCGATGACACTAACAGGATCATCGTTTTAGTTGTGACGTTAGAGTGAGGTCCGGCAAGGGACCAGAAACCGTTACATAGCAGCCTTCTGAGGTCATCCATTCCCGTGTTGACGTCACAGTGACACGTCAGGCCTGTGCCTGGGCTTCCGCTGGAACGAGGCTCATGATAACTTGTAGACTGTCCGCGGGTTTGACCGTCGTTATGGTTCATCCGTCTCTAATGGTGCTAACCAAAACACATGATTTTTTTAATTTTTATTTTTATTTTTATTTTTATTTTTTATTTTTTTGGCCGGGAAAGGAATTAATTCTAACTGTTGAACCTCTCATTTCTTGTCGTAAGTGAAACTTGGCACCAGACGGTCAAATATAAACATAAATGCTCAAGAGTCCGGACTGTACACCCCACACCCGCTTACTCGGTATTTCTCTAATGTCATCTTTCTTTTCAAACTTCTTGTTGTTGTTGTTGTAATTGTTGTTGTTGTTGTTCTTCTTCTTCTTCTTCTTCTTCTTCTTCGTCGTAGTCGTCGTTGTCTCTTTACTTCAGCAGTCTTCTCGTTGCGAAACACACCTACAGTCGACGAGTGTGCAAGTTTGAGTCTGTTAATTGTTCGAGTTGAACGTTTAGTAGTTGGCTTGTTAGTTACACAACATCAAAGGTGTCAGAGGGGCTACCCCACATTCCATAATGGTCTGCCAATCATTCAACTCCACAAAGTCTACCCTTCATTCCAATTCCATCCACACCAACCATTTAGTTCACTGATCATAGCTCTGCCTTCTGCATATCCCCTCCTTATCACCTCATTATTACAGAAAAGTATAAATTCTTACGTAAATATATCTAATCTTTCGCAAACACGCAATCTTCTTTTTTTATTTTGCTTCGCATTTTATTTTATCCATTCTTCTGTTTTATTTTATTCATATTAAGATGCCATCACAGGAATTATTATCTTTTTAAGTGTTTTGTGTGTGGGTTTTTGTTTAGGTTTTTTTTTCAGGGGTTCAAGATTTAGGCAGGATGGAGGAAAGTAGGCAGCTGAGGGGTTCTGGTGAAAGTGGAGACTGCTCTGACATCAGGAGAGCGAACAACAACCAGTCACAGGTGCGTCGGTCACGATTCACCAGACTCAGTGTACGGTTGCCTTGTGTTAGCATCCGGAAGGCTCTTATTGCCAGTACAGTTGTCAGTCCAGAGATGTCGTTGACAGACCAGGCCTGCCATGTGCTCTTGATAAACCGCAGCATGTGCTGGCATCGACGGAGACCTTTCCCCTCGCGACACAAATCTGAGTTTTATTTGCACAAAAGCCGGCGCGCGCGCGAACGACTTGCCAGCACGTGGACGTAACCTTGATGTCAACACGCAGGAAGTTCACTTGAAATATTTTCTCTATTGTGGAACGTAACTTTCGCTATAATAAACATTGTTTGTCAGTCGAGAATAAATACATATCATTTGCAACTCATAAATCTCGTTCTTGTTAGCAGGAGCGTGTCCGTCCGTCCGTCCGTCCGTCAGCTATAAAAATCCTACTCCATAAACGTGAGCATTGAAAAAGGTGTATGCATAGAAACAAAGATGTCTATGTGTTGTTTGTTTGTTTGTTTGTTTGTTTGTTTGTTTGTTTGTTTGTTTTGTATGCGTTTGCGCGTGCGCAGGAGGGTAAATGTCCACACGTGTGATGCTCTTCAAAGCGATGCATGCGCTTGTGCACGTGACCTGTGGTATCAAACCCCAGGAGCCAGGACATCTGAGGGGGATGTGGGGTGGAAGTAGCCATACTTCTGATCCTCCTGCTAATCATCTTGCGATCAGATTCTGACGTTCACTAACGTTTCTTAACGTTCCTAACGCTCCTAGCGAGATTTTCTGTCTTTACTGCTTCTCTGCCTTTTACAAACAATCGCCAACCCTTTCATTCCTCCACCCAAAACTCAATTTGTTTCCAGTTTTTTTTTTTCCTTGACAGTAGAAATTTCAAAACTGCTTTTTAACACAAGATGTTTCTCACATCACGAAATGCGAGCTGCTTCACAATCTTCACTAAATTCACAAGTCTTGTAGAGATTGCCGGAGTCTATGCATTTGATCATTTAGTATAAAAGAAAACAAAGAAGCTTCACCAACAGAACACATTTTTGGTAAACATGAACCTAAACTTAAATTATAACATTCCTGCAAACCTATTTAAAATGTGAATTACGATTAATTTTAACTTGAGTTGTGACTGGAAACATTTTAAATTTGAGTTATAGCAGGACTATATATTTATTTTAAATTTTTCCTCTGCGAATGAACATTTTCAGCCTGGATCACATTTTAAAAAAATAAAAATTGCCCAGTCTGGAGCAGCTTCTTGCTACATTACATTTATCTCATATGGCATTCTCGAGACAACATTTTTGTATGTTATGTTATGTTGCATGCGCACATGTGTCTGCGTGTGTGAGCGCTTCCCTGCACGTATCTGTTTATATGTACATGTGTATAAAGGACTGTTTACTACCTCAATGCTTGTTTCAATAGATATTTTTATTTCAGCCTAGAGTGGGGAGTACAGTAGGCAGGCAATTAGTTTTTTTGTGTAGCAAGCTTTAAAACCACTCAACGTAGTCGATTTCAAATTATCTCAGAAAATCCTTGTTAGCATTTCACGCAGTTTGCTGGGATACAGGTATCATTATCTGGACTAATTAAAAATTAAAATTAGAACCAGTAATCACTCGTAGATTTTGGATAAATTACTATTCTTTCAATTTGTAGAAATCAAGTCTTAATTAAAAGTGTTATACAATCATACAAGAATTCGTGTTTTGCAAGCATCTACTAAAGATCCTCCGACTCCGCCATGTCACGACTACCTTTCCACGCCCACCGTGTTGTCGCCAACATCTGTTTCCTGAGCTTCTACAAAATTTTCTCAGCAAAAAATCATCATAAAAAGTTTCTAATTCAAAAGGCATCCGCTCCTGCAATTTTCCTCTTAAAAACAGAAAAAATGTCCTAATTAGCAAACATAATTCTTATGCTAAAAATTTTATATTTAGCATTTTGCATGATCACAACTGTTGGTAAAATAACGAGACATACTGGTAAATGTTGCTACAACGGAATGTAGCTATTTAAAAATGTTTGCTTATTCTTCTGTCTCTCTGGGAAGATTTATCTAAGAAGGAATACCTTATGTGAATATACTGTGTATTAACTATTCGCACGTATGTGTGTGTGTGTGATTGTGCGAAAGAGAGAAAGAAATTGAAAGGTTGAATGAGAGAACTGCCATGACCAGAGGAGTCCTATGTCCTGGCAGTGACGGAGAGATTTGTGTGCAACTATCAAAATAGTGTCGGCTGTAAATTCACGTGCTCCCTGCTGTTCCCTTGCGATATATCAATGTAGCTACTGGAATTTATTTTCTTCCAGCGACTAGTCATCAAGTAAATGTCGTGTACACCACTTGCTTTGCAATTTAACGCCACCATCTCCGCTTTTCTGGCTGAGCAAGACTTTAACCACCACACCCACCCTCCCTTTTTTAACAGCCCTCGACGAAAATGAAGAGCGCTGTCATCATAACAGCTTCTGTAAAATAACCAGGGAGTCAAGGAGCTGTGGGAGGGAGTGTGAATGGAGGAGGAGAGGAAGGGAAAGGAGGGGTCAAAGAGTCCAGTGAAAGGAAGCCTCGTGACATTTAGCAATCCTGTGTATATTAAGGATGCAGTCTTTGCACGTGCTTGACAAATCAGAATTTCAGATAACCCTGTATCACAAGAATTTCTACGAAATATTTCAGAACTTGCCAGAAACCTTCTCCGCTGTCTTCTCCAACTTGTCCTTCTGAACTTGGATCCGCCACAAGGACTGTAACCAGTGACTTGCAGCATCCAAAGTGGACGTGGAGCTTTGCTGAGTGTTTACACTCCCCTGTTATTGTTTAGGTTCTTTAATCAGAAGCTGTGTACAAATGCCGGGCCCCAGATGGATGACGGGTACCAGTGATGCTCAGAGAACGCCTACGTTTGTTCTGGCAAAGTCTGTGGGCTCGCCTGTACTCCCTCGCCACTCTCCGGGAGCAAGCAGACTTCAAATGTGGCTCCCAAGAAGGGCAGGTGCAGAAACCGGATCGGAAAAAGATGCGGAATAGGAAGGGAATCAAGCGGAAAAACGGGCGAAGGCCGAACACGCTCGACACTGGGTAAGAGCTTGCAACAATTACTCACATTTCGACGTTTCCTTCGCCTGCACGTGCACGCTGGCGCGGTTCACCACGGACACATGGCATTTTTTGGACGGCAGAGAAAAGATGGGTTCCATCACCCACCCTGACGCTTTTAACTAAATGGAACCAATTTTCTCTCATTTTAAAACCATTTTCAAGTCCTCGGCCATCAAACTGAGTTTACATCTACGTGTAGGTTTGACAAAACGTTGATGTGATGAGGCGAACGGGGAGCGCGGCAAGTGTCGAAAGGAAGGAAGCAGTGTCTCAGAGGAAGAGGAGCCTGGGTGAGGATTGGGGTGGGTGGGCAAAAAGGAAGGGTAGAAGAGGAAAGATGAAGTACAGGAAAGAACTACAGCTAAAAGTTTGTTGGGAAAAAGGAGAAAGAAGAGGAAGAGGACAAATAAAAAGTAAAAATATATAACAACAAACAAAAAGCAGATGTTTAATAAACAAAATAAGTGTAATAAGGAATAAAATGAGTTATGAAAAATAAATATAATAAACAGATGACAAAGATCAGGTGGACGTAGGATGTTGGGAAAAGTTGGTAAGGAAATCTGAGAGAAGACGGAAGAAAGTGAAAGGAAATGGTTGATGGCTGGCAGAGGAGATGGATAAAGGGAGGAGAGGTCCCCTAAGACAGGATAATGTAACCATAACGCTCCTAACTTCGACAGGGAAATTTCTATTGTCATCACACTTACTCTGAAACTATTGTAGAAAATCATGTTAACAACGTCAGGTGTCTCATGACAACGCCAACGTTTGACAACAACGTCGACGTCAGAGAACGATGCCCAGCCGCCATTAACATCGCCGGCGGTCAATAAAGTGAACACAAAGTGACTTTAGCTGACGTGAGAGAATTCACAAACTAACATCAGATGACAACGAGGTTTGAGAGTAATCCTAACCCTTGACCACACGACCTCCACCGCTCACACCGACGACTTCAGCAAGAAACGGTTGGAAGAAAGTCACGTCGGAGAAACAGCTCCACCCGCGGCGGCGTGCTCGGCCAACGGTCTCAGGTCATGAACTGCAGTCAATCAATCAGGGTGGACCCCCACCCCAGTCCCTCTTCACATCCAGCGCTTGGCCTTGTCCATCTTCTTCCACTTCGCCTTCATCGATGTTATTTTCATGACCTAATACATTAAAAATAGTTCACAAGGCCTCCAGCGCCCTTCCACGAGCACAGTGCATGTGGTGATGATGATGATGATGATGATGATGATGATGATGATGATGATGATGATGATTTTGACCTAGATCAATTCGTTACATAGCAACCGATTTGTCTTCTAATTACGGGTGTGCACGGAATACTGCTGTTCAGTACCCTGAAGACAAAACGGGAAATGACGTCAAAGACTTTCTGGTGTTCCAGCCTCACTGGACCATGGACGAAGCACGAGACAACAGGCGCCCTGGCAGGTGTGGATTGGGAGGGTGTGACTGTGGGAGGGGGAGAGAAGTTGCAGCAGATCTGACAAGGGAACAGAGTGGTCACTTCCTCTCTCCAGCCAGCTGACCCCGCTTGGTCTCAGCCACTTGCACCTGTCAAAACAGACTGCGGACGACGGATGGACGGAAGGGGGAATGGGCGGGGAATGTGAGCGGCCTTCCGGCCAGCCGGGTCTAATTATGGCGGCCAGCATCTGAAAACAGAAGGGCGCACGAGACTCGGTCAGCCAACCCGCGCTGGTCAGCACAGTGGGTGGATTTCACAGAAGGTTTGGGCAAGTGGTCAGCACGGTGGGTGGGTTTCACACAGGGTTTTGGCCAGGAACCCAGCCGTGACAGTCATGGACATTCTGCTGATCGTTGTGTTCCACAGACGTCCAGCAACTCCGCGGCTCTTTGGCAAAATAACAGTTTCTTCATTTCTTTTATTACAAAGAAGAATACATGGAATATTTGAAACGATTATCGCTGACGAAAAAGCCATACAAGAATAAGAAATAAACTATTTTTTGGAATAAAACTGCTGGAACAGTTGATTTTATAATTAAACCTTATTGACTTTACAATATTGTTTAGCGATGTGGTGTTTTTATTTTTGACCGAAACACAAGAGTCGTTTGAGAAGACATTAGCTTATTTATGCTCAGTGATTTTACTATGGACAGTAATAATAATAAACATTTGTACAGTAAAAAAAAGTAAAATCTTTGTCCTGAAAAAAATTAGTTTGGACTTAAAGACTTTGATAAGAGAATCAGTGACAAAGGCTGACGGGTAATCTGTTCCATGTTGATGGCACTAGGTAGGAAAGACCTCTGTGTCATTGTCTTAGTGCGACTCTAGGAAGCTGGTGTCAGAAGATGAGCGAAGAAATTGTGCGGGTGTGTAGATAGGAATGAGTTTGGAGAGGTACCGAGGCCAAAAAACGGAGGAATAAAAGGAAAGGTCTGTTTAGAATCAGTTGAGCGTCTAACCTGGTAGGTGGACTGTTTGCTGGTCAACAATGGTCATAACCTAACGACTGCAAGAGTAATAACACGAATGATAGAGACTACACTTTGAGATAAACTCATGATCCAGAGGTAAATCCCTGTTTACCATCTACATCCCTTGCAGCCTGGGACCTCGAGAGTATCAGGTGAACTTCTAGGTCAGCACCTGTCTTCAACGCGTCTGGTCCAGAGTTAACATCTGGGTACCGCTACACCTACTCGATGACTACGGCCCCAGATGCTGAACTTGTCTCTCGATGTCAGGTCCACAATGACAGATCCGTCGGGTACTTGTGGCACGACATGACAGGACGGATTACGACATGAGCCAGGCCCTCACCCAGCCCCTGACCCACTCGGTACCTGCTGACCACATGTCCACGGCTGTCCTGTCTCTCTGCCAGCTGTCCACCACATCTGTGGTGTCAGCCGTGAGGCTTGCTGGCAGCAACAGTAGTGACAGACGCGAGGGCGACGCCTAGAGGGGTCACCAGCGGCAGTGGCGCCCCCAAGAGGGAGGGAAGCGATGTGGGCAGGAGACCAGCAGGTTACAGGAGCGCTGAGTGCTGGCACTGGAGAGTGTGTGTGGAGGGACGAGTGGGTGGCCGCGTCATACTTCAGCACATCCGGGCTCCTCACTGCCAAGAGTCCCTCCAGAGCCTGCAGGCGGTCAGTGGCGTGAAGTGCAAGGGCATCAACCGGACTTGGGGAAAGAGGGATGGTGATGCTCGTTGGCTGTTACGTCATTTAACTGACTGCTTGCAATGACGTCATGGGTTTTTCACATCCGCGAGGACCGGCGCCAAGCACCCTGCCCCCGACTGGCACCAAGAGATTGCAGCCACGATTAGTCCCGTTACCAACGATAAAGAAGCAGGATCAAAATGAAATGATAATAGAAGCTGGAAAGATGCCTGACGATTTCTAAAAATAATCTCTTTGGTGAATACGGAAGAGCGACTTCAATAAGGACAGAAAAAAAGTAAAGAAGGGGAAATGAGAGAAGAAACAGAGAGAAAAAGAGGATGGTGGTGGCAGAAAGAAAGAAAGAAAACGAAAAAAAAGAGAGAACGAACGAGAAATGGGCAGGACAAGAAGGAGAGAGTCGTTTAATGTAGACGAGATGTCAGTAAATTAAGGGCATCCCTATGATCCCATGGCTGTCGTGCTGGTGTCAGACACCACAGTGGTCCAACCCTCTGCTCCTTGTCCCTCACTTCTCTCCTCCCCCTTAGCCAACCACTGATCCTTCCCCCCTTGTCTGTCTTTCTGTCTCTCTCGCCGTCCTACACGCACACCGTGACCTCCCTGGGAAGGGGGAGAAGCGGAGGGGAGGCGGCGACCGTGCAATTACTGATCAACGGCCTCTAATGTTTGGAGAAAAAACATTGCCGTCCGCGGAGCCCCCTTTAACTTGGCGCTGAGACGGAGGGGGAGTGAGGGGACCTGATAATAAAGTGGATTGTTGAAAGATGATTTCATTAATTGAATCTGCGAGAGAAGACGATGAGACTTTGATGAAAACTCTACAGTTTTCGCTTTGTTTCTTTGCCTCTGAAGCTAGACAATGAGCAATAATAAGGAAAGGAAACATACTCGATGACACGACAAGAAAACACGAAAATAATAATAATCAGAATCAGTGACGGAATAACATCTCGGAAGTTAAACTGTTTCAGTGAAAAGACTGAATATTTTCAATGCAAATGGTCGTTGAGGGTAGCTCGGGTAACCACATGCTACCATGATCTTGAATTCATAATTTCACCCACAGAACCGTTACAAATTATGTAGATACCAGATTTATGAAGAGTAGGTTCAAGATGATAATGCCCACACAAACAAACAACAAACAAAAAATTTCGAAGCTTGTTAGAGGGCGGAGAGAATGCATCAAGAGCTTTTTAACAGTTAATTAGCAATTGGATTCATTGATAAGTATGAAGCTACAGTACAGAGGATTAAAACAAACTACCTGACAATGAATCTCAGAGTCAGTATTATTATATAAGAACTTTGACAGAGGTCAACAGATAACACTTAGTGAATGTAAACACATCTACTTTTCTTGTTGTTGGTTTTTTTGTGTTGTTGCTATTTTTTTTTTGGGTGGGCGAGGGTATGAAGTATTTTGCCTTTAGGAGGGGCAGGAGAAAACAATATTATCTTGGTGGCTTTATTATTTTTTTTTAATTATTAATGGTTCGAGTATACCATTGATGATGTAACATTTTATTGAAACGTCCAAGGAAACGAAATAAACATTGTCTGGAGAACCCATGCCATGTTTTATATTATAGTCCTTGTCACGAAGGGGAGCCTAGTCTTAGATAGAGAGAGAGGAAATAGAATATTAGAAGTATTATAAGAATATAATATTATATATACGACTAGGCTCTCCCAGGACTTTGTGGAATGTGAAGCAGGCCAACATCACGGGTGCAAAGTTCGATTGACGATGTGTCGGGTGGCCAGGGAGTGACGAGCGGGAAACGACCCGTGGGTCTCATTACACACACTCAGCGAGAAGACAAAGAAGTTTCCATTCCCTCACCTTTCTGTCACCTCGGACTTCTCCACATGAGCGTTTGTGAATGAAGGCAAAGGAGGTGACAAAGATCGATTCCCTTTGTATTTGCTCTTTTATTTTGAGTTCCACAGAAAAATGGATTTTCATCTTCACAAGGATTTGGACAATTTTTTAAAAGTAAGTTGTTGTTATGTCCCTGTTACTGTTGTTATTATTATCATCGTAGACAAGCGTAATGTACACAGTGAGTCGTGCTGTTGTGTCACCACTCAAACCTTAGTGAGAGAGGCACAAGGAGTTAGAGGAAATAGAAAATAACAGACAAGAGAGAAATAAAGAAAATAAAGACAGTCGAAAGGGGGAAAATGAGATAATTAAAGAAAGAAGAACAAATAAAAGGGAGAGAAAGAAAAGAGGAGTCAGATGGGGAACGAGAAGAAAAGGGTGTGAGAGAAAGAAAAGAGGATAGAGAGACAGAATAAAAGGAATATGGAGAGAAAGATGAGGGTGGAAAACCCAGAAAAACACACAAAACTCACCCTTGCCCCAAACTGCAATAACGAACCTCTCTTGCGGGGGCAACTTCTAATTCTTCTCTCGGGAGAAGGGATGGAGGCAGCTGGGGTTAACCTGATCAATTCAAATAGATAAATTCAGACGTGCTTATCGGCCACAAACACCTCCCTCAGACCCTAACGGTTTTGGCAACACGTCCACAAACTCTAGTACTAATTGTTCTTTGTCGATTCCATTTAACCGCAAGGTTTATGCTTCCACAGAAATATTTTTCTAGTCAAGGGTTGGAAAATGAGATCACTAGATCATAGTGATAGACGGTAACAAGGACGGTAACATTAAAAAAAAAATAGAGAGTTACAAAGCGTTGTTGTTTGTTCCTGACGTTGTCGTCGTCGTCATTGTTGATGATGATGATGAAAGAAGGGCAGCTGTAAGAAAAAAAAATTACAGTAATCTGCATTTTAAAAACAAATTACACAAACATTGGTTTGGTTCCACAAGAAAAGCTGGGATGGTCTGTGTACCGCGAGCGCTTACTCCTCTCGTAAGAGCCGCTAAAAGGCGCGAGACTGGAGCGAGACTAGAGCGTGGCCGCATTGTTTACTTTTCAAACACGCGCACGCGCCCTATCTTCTTTGTCAGCGAGATCCCGCGAGAGTCCGCGTGGCTAATTGATAAGCGGCCGCCGGGTCCCCCCTCTCCTTGACTGGTGTCTCAGACAGCATACACAACTACAACAGACCTGATTGTAACCTGTCCCGCTCCTGTCAGTGAGCAAGTCAGAGTTGTCCCTAAAACCGTCCCATGGCCGCCACATCCTCTCCCCGCACACGAGAAGGAAGATGGCAGGCCTGCAGACAGAGATTACAACATGGACCTGCACGTCAGTCCTACTGACACTGCTAGGGGCCAGGCCCCTGTGCTGGCATAATTAACTGTCTGGGGACTGTCATGCAACGGTCATCAGAGATGGTAGCTACAGGATCCAGATGGACTAGCGTGCACGGTGGGTGAGATGTGTTCAGCGGTGAGGTCTTCCTGTCATGCCGTGCTGTTGGAATGCCCGTTAACGCATTACAAAATTTATTTCCGGTTGTAAAGACCCAACAAACCAACAAACACTTCAGATTCCGAACCACCCAGTGGTAAGGTCGGTATATATGAATCTGAGAATCAAATTGTCAGAATTGTTCTTATCCACTGTGCGAACTGCATTCCAGGTCAGTCTGTCCCAGATGATGAGGAAGAAAGAACAAAAAAGATGAAGAACAGGGGAAGAGAGGTCAGAAGGGACTGAAGAAAGCTTGCGTACCCTCCTTCTCGTCTGGCCTCGATATGGCAAAACATTTTAGCACATACCACTCACATCGCCCCATCAGCGGCAGCGACTGCCATAACACGCTCGCTGATGATGGTAAACAGCCACCAGGGGCAGAGCAACTACCCATCGCTTTGCTGACAAGAGTTATCCGTACATAACTGCAGCAATGGAGCAAGAAGCTGGAGGAGAAAGGTGTCTCACTGACGGAGAACTCGTGGCCTCTTGTAACAAACACTCCGAGTTTAAAACTCGGGCATGGACGAGAGTTCGTGAAGACATGCCAAGACTTTTCTTCGGGGTATCTCTCTTGCAACTGCGAGTTATGTGAGGATTTCACCCAGGAAACAAAACCTGGCGAGAGAACCTCCAGCCATCGTATATTATTTATCAAATCATCTGGGTCTGGAGAAACAAGCCGGCATAAGCTATATATCAGAATAGAAACATAAATCTCTGCTGGCTGGTGGGATGTGGAAAGGAGGAGTTGCTGTCTGGAATTCTCGTCTTGTTAAGTGACAGGGTGAACAGATTATTCGTTAGATAAAAGGATTTTGTGGTTTGAGATTGTTAAGGTGTAGTCCTATGGTGTTGGTAAACTGTTCGACAACGACAGGTGAGGAGAAGCTAATGTTGTGTTAAGATGTCCAGAAACATTTCTAACCAGTAAATAATCATGAGACTTTCGTCAGACTATAACAAATACCTTCCAACTAGAAACTAGTCTTTAAAAGGTCTAGTCTTAAAAAGAAAAGCAATGCTGTAAATAAATTTTAAATATAATAAAATAATCATTAGGTATTGGCGTACTAAGAAGTAAACAATACAAATTAATTATCAATACAATATTCTCGACACGAAAACAAAAACTCGTTCCGACATTCATCAACAGTCTTCTCCTATAAATTAATAAATTAATAAAAAGACGAATGATGTGAAGAAATTAACTGAGTGTAAGGGTGTGCATTAAGAAGAGAGTCCCTGTTAGCTGGAGAATTTCCTGCAAGCCTCCCAGAGCACACTCAGCTTCATAGTGCTGTCGCCCGATGACAAATAAACATCGGAAGCGCTCTGCGAACAGAGTGTTTCTTTGCTTTGGTCTCACCCAGTGAAACGGTTATGTCGCATGGAGCATCGCAGGTCCTACTCGCAGCCTACACCTCCCAACAATGGGAAAACAAACACACCAGCCCCCTCAGCTCTCACAGAGGTAAAAGGAGCAACTTCCCCTAGGTGGTCCGCGTAATAAGTTTTTCGGTGCAGACCCGATCCGTGTTTTCAACACGTTGTTTGCGGAGGAAGTGCTGCAACACTGCCGTTCCATCTTCGCATCATTATCTACCAATACGTATCCCGAGAACCCCCGTCCACCTCGAACACATGTACGGGCAATCAGCACCCTTTCTCGCGCGATAATATTTCAAAGGCGCGATCATCTCCCTTTCATCCGCTCTCTAGGCCCATGGAGAAGGATTACAACTCAACACACGCGCTGCGGTGACCCATGCTGCACGTGCAAAGACGAGCATGGCGGCGTTGGGGATGCAGTTGGGGCTCGATAGGTCTAGCAGATGGAGGCGAGGATAAGGAGAACAAGTTTACACGCAGGCGCTGCATCAATTTGGATTTTGCGGAGGATTCCTTCCTTCGCCTCCTCCTTCCTTCCCCTCGCTTGACGATGGGTGTGGAGGGCTGGCATCGGAAGGTTAGAAATCGGAACGCTTGGGATGTAGCGTATTTGTTTTCACTAGCTATTTGCGGGACGAATTTTTCGTGTGCAGATGTGAAGATAGTAATCTTATCCTCCATTTACAAAATTGATGTAACTATCTGCTTAAAATCTCGCTGACGTGGCGACAGACATCTTCCCTCGGTGACCAATTATACGAGCCCATCGTCAGAAGATGTTCTGTCAGTCACTTCCTTCAGATGTTCCAGGACCGCCAACTGCGGGTCTTTGTTGTCATTGTTGCCTGGATGCTAACCCCTGGGTCATCAACCGTTCAGGGTAAATCAGGAGACAAACATATATCGTCAGCATCTTTGTTGCTGAACAAGGAAAGGTTTTATTTAGTTGTGATTCCTTACAAAAATGTATTTAGCAAGTTGCCGTGACAGAGATGCAGTAAACTTGATGATAAGATATTCTGTGGAAGCAAAATGTTGGCGAAGGGATAATACATTTCCCTAACAGCATCACTCGATGTAATGGCACATGTCAAACATTCTGTTCGTTGTCAGAAGGTCTTGTCATTCATTTGCAACTGTCACAGTATCATCAAATGTTTTTTAAAGATTATGTAAATAATTTTCGGCAAATTATAACACCTCTTTTCCGCTACGGATGGTAGCTGTAGATCATCGAAAAGGTTTCCACACTCAGAGAAAGAACAGCATGTCCGAGACAAGAACTGAACCCACGACAGTCAACCCTCAGTGTATTGGTGACAGGCGCTAACCGTTGCCCCACATGACCGCCCTGGAATAAAGCTGGAGAGTTTTTACATGAAGACCACTTGATGTCAATACGGTATTAATCAGATACAACCAGTTCGGTACTCTTCTCCAAGGTCTTACTGTTAGTATGTACACAAACGAGGCCGACGACCCTAATAAACAAATTTTTCTTGTCATTCATTCTGTTCAGTTGTGAAGTGAGAACTTTAACAACACGTGGACCATCTCAGAAGACAACTGTCCAGGAGTGTTGCCACAAGCTTTGGTACTCCATAGAGCAGCAATATAGACATTGCATTTGTCTGGGAAATGATCACACCGAGGTTTTTGTGTTGTTAGTTCAGACCGGCTTTCCCTTGACCTTTCCTCCCGCCAGAGCGTCGCCCAGCTTTTTCTGCAGACTTGAAGAGTTGCGCCACCTCTGGGCACCCCTTGCCGTGGATCTGGGTGATTAGTCGGAGGAGGTTTGAACTCCTGGGCCAACAGATGCTGCAACAGCGCCATGCCATCTGCCGTTTTAAATGTCTAGGCAAACAAGCACAGCCAAACAATCTGTGACCAAGTGGGGTGGCGCACGAAGGGATTCGGGAGGACACGGACAAAACCAGGATCCCCCCTGCAGCCACGCCGTCGTTGCCTCACCGGGTAGCACTAAGGGCAGACTACTCTCATAGCGATTTTCCGGGTACATGGAAAACATGGTTTGGATATTACACAGTCGCCACAGAGAGTGCGATGACTCGCAAATAGACCATAGCAACGGATTACACACGCGATGGCGTGTAACAGGAAGAGGAGGTAGCAAGGGGCTGTACTCTGGTCGGCACGGTGCAAGTCAACGTAGGTGGCCAACAAGACTGGTGCTGCCACCTTCTGTGAGTTGCCTTAGTGCTAGAGACGAGAAGAACACTGTACATTGGGTAATGGAATGTGTTTGCTTTGATCTGTCTTTCTGAAATTTTATTTATCACTTATCGTATCCTTCTCTTTGACTTTGTTCTTGATGCGCGCGCACACACACATACAGAGAGAGAAGGAGAGGGGAGGGGAACTGCGTGTATGTGTGTGTGTGTGAGAGAGAGGGGGGGGATTGCATGTGATAGAGAAAAACAAGATGGAAAGAGGCAAAGAAAAAAGAAACATGACAGAAAGAGGAAGATAAAAGTAGAAGGAAAGAAAGATGAGCGAGAAAGAGGGAGGTGACGAGACAAATGAGGTAAAGACGATCTCTGGATAAAAATAGAGATGTAGTGTGTTACATCGTGACATTCTCTTGGATACACTAACCGAGCTGGGAACTGCCTTAGTCACAAGCAATGGCAACAAACAGGAACCGCCTCTAGACTCACTTGCAATAATTGGATTCACGTTTGTTTGAAGTCGTGCTTACAAACCGCGGGCAAGAATCCATACCCTTGTAAACAGGAACATCAGGGAGAGAACCGCACTCAGCGCAGCCCCAGGCCCCGCCACAGTCGCCCACAGAATGTAGGGCCTCAGCAACATTCATCTGACTTGTACAGGGGCCCAGACCTGGGAGACTGGACTGTCAGCCCCTGTGTATAAAGTATTTCTGGGGCCGACACACTACAAACCAATATTCAAGACCTTTTTCCTCCGGTGCCCACCCTTACCTCCACCCGTGCACCCGGCTCTCACTGCCTGTAGCTTCTTCCATCACACCACTGAAGACATTCTTGGTGTTAGAATCTGGTGAAATGTGCTTTCTTCGCCATTTATATTCCGGGAGTGAGAGATTCGCAACGGTTCGTGGGAAGAAGAGCACTGCCAACCCTTGTCCACAACACAAATACCGCAGGGAGACAAACATGTAGGTTATAGGTTATAGGAGGAGGAGTAAACCTTCCTAAAGTGTAAACTATAGGAAGAGTAAATACTAACGTGTCTAATTTTCTCACAAATGTCATTCTAGTATAAATGTGTACCTATAAGCATAAACGGTAGTAAAGGTGTGTGGTTGTCCCGCCCATAAACTCTGAGAAGGGTGCATAATTTTTAATGTAAATTATAAGACTAATATAATTTTTTGACACATGCAAACATTGTGTAGCTCTCTCTCTCTCTCTCTCTCACATATTCAGAATTTTAAAAAATTAAAATGTTAAACATTGCATGTCCTTGTATGACAGAGAAAGCCCAATGCGCTTGAAAGAATATTACACAAAGATATAAAATTGGAGAATTAATTATAAAGTAAAATTTAATTAAAATTAATTAAGATATTATCGTCCTGTGGTAGGGTGGGATAAAAGATGTCCAGATGGATGTGCGTTCAGCCTTGTTTTCCCATTTTTGTAGTTTAGCATTTGAGGATGATAATTAAGACCTGCTCTCCATGAAATCAATGAGAAGGTATTCACGGGGCTGTGTATTGCAAGACAAAACAATAAAACCGTTCACATATAAATGACATTTATATAAAAAAAAAACATACAAACAGCCGCCACTTCTGAAGCAAATGCACTCCATAATCATCAGAACAACCAATGTTAAAAACAAATTGAACCACAGAGATGGAAAGATTCAGCCCATCCAAACATCCTTCATTACAATTGGCACAGAACTTTACGATATATTAATTTAAATGCCATTGAGAAGCTCACATCTTGGAGTATTTTCTCATTCTCTTAATCCCTATTTTTCCCCCTTGATAGATTTTTTTGTCAGAGAGAAAAAAAACAGATGCCGTCATTGGAGTCGAACTGCACAGACTGGCTGTGGTGTCGACAAGGTAGAGGAGGAAGGGAAGAAGATTATCTCAGTGAATGAAATAAATGCTAGGAAGTAAAATATAACATTTTACTTTAGCCAGAAGCTGACACAAACTGATACACTTGCTGGGCGCATCTCTGAGATAAAGAAGGGTAAAGATAGGGACAGGCTGACACTTCTGTCAACACGCTAAGCAAGGCAAGGGGCAATAGGAGTGTTTGAAAAGACCGAATGTAAACGTGGTTTCCACATACCACCATTTCGGTCCCAAGCCTCCCGCAAACTGTTGATGTTTTCTGGCAGTCAGCGATCAAGAGACTTTTTTATGTTTTCTGCCCGTTTTACAAAGGTACGGGGGCCTCCCAAAAACTGGTCAAACCCTGCGGGAGAAGTTTACAGTTTCTGGGTCGCTACATGGACAGATGTAGCGCCAACTCCCAGATATACTGATTACATCTACATCCGTGGCAGCAATGTAGCTTGCAGGCAATTTTCGGCACCCAGCAGATGGTCCTCAGGCCGTCTTTGACTGCTCGGGAATATTATCCACCTGTTCTTCCACGCAGACGGATCCCAGCGCGTAAATCTCTTAACTGGGAACCGTGAAAGCACCCGTCCGACAACAGATATGGGTGAGCGCTTGTTGCGCAGAATTAAAAAAAAAAAAGGTTGTTCAGACTGTTAATGGATGTCTTGTAAGTCAAGGCGTCTGAAAATTAGCATGAAGGTTTGATTCTTGCATGACATGAGTACAGATCGTGAGAGCTTGTGTCTAATGATGTGTCTGTTCTGTAAGGTACACAGTTACCAACGGAAGCACACACACACACACACGTGGACGCACGCGCATGTGATTCGCATCGGGAATGGACAACCAACTGACCAACTGACGGACCAACCAGCCCACCAACCAATCAATTAGCCAACCAGTCCACCCGCTACAAAACAAATAATGATAATCATGTCGATAAAAAAAAAAGATTCAATATCATGCCAGGACATGCAGCTGACTACAGTGTTCTTAACATGACATTACAGCTGGCATTACAGCTGGCATTACAGCTGACTAGTTGACTACCACGTGCTTAGCATGACGATCAAACTGTCCGTGCGTGTGAACGCTAACGAAAAGGGTGGAGCGGGGGTTTGGAAGAGGGGCTCCGATGGCAGTTGTAGACACAACGCCATGGGAACCTCCTCAATCCGTCAACTGTGAGGTGAAATTACTGAAACAGAACGCTGATCTACGAACACACACCCTATAAAAACCTCCCACCCCATCTCGATCGCGTCCTGATTAGGTGCTCACCGAGGCGGTCGGAGTGCGACCTGAGACCCACTGCTGCACCGCGTTCCCACCGTCCACTTCTCTCCCTTTGTGGACTCGGCGCCGGCAGACATCTTGCTTCCTCAGCGAGGCTCTGGCATCGGCTGCTGACACGGCTCTCGGGACTCTGTTCCATCCCATAATGCTCTAGCACCGTTGACTAGTTTCTCTTCTTTGACATTGCTAAAGTCATTGTCAGTACAATTCACTCGCGCAGTGTACAGCGTTGGAAAAGTAGGTAAAATAATTTTTGTAGATAACACATGAAATAACAGTCATTCAAAGCATTCTCTTCAAACAGTCTAGTTTTTTTAATGACTATACATTTTATTAAACAACGGTACATATTGGGGAAGATTGAAAAAAAGGTCTTAAAATTAGGTGCCATTGTGTGACTGACGGAACAGATGCAGTATTTCAACACTAACAAACTGCAAGACAAAATTGTTGAAAAAAATCTAAAACAAAAAAAAAATAAAAATAAAAATAAAATAAAATAAAATGAAAACAAAATGAAAAAATGTTAGTCCAACAAACTTGTAAACTTCCCTCCCACACACACACACACTTTTCTCTGGCTTACATTCTTTCGGCATCCTTCTTTCACCCCTGACCCCCAAGCTAGGGAAAATAAGAAAGAAAACAAAAAGCCTACATTTCTAGAATTTCATGTGACATGAACCTACACTTCTTGGTCATATTCGATTTCCCCAAATTTGTTTCAGGTCAGCAAGATACTTTCACGCTTCGCCGCCAACAGAACTGCCTAAACTCGGTTCCTGGTTCCTTGGGGAATATTCCCCGTCTGCAACCACCGAACCATCAGCTGGAGGGGCGCCGCTTGTGACTGTGTAACGTGTAACGGTGACACGCAGCGTGTCATCCCAGGATGCTGACGGCAGCTGAAGGAAGAGAGTTTCTAACTACCCCACCCCTGCCTGAAGCTACCCCCACCCTCAGCTGTATATGCAGACGTGTAACGTGCGAACAGGCACGCCTTGCCTCTGGTTTCCCAGGGTCACGAGTGTGAATATGAACGTTGCAAGTCTCGTCCAAACCTCGGCAGCGCGCTCTCACTCTCTGCCTCACGAACGCACGTAGACGCATGCCATCCCTCCTTTCATGCACGCAGGCACACACACACACGTGTCACATGTTATTGTCCTACCCAAAGTCGCTTCTTGTCCTGAAGGGGATTGAACCTGTGACTGGTCCTACCAACGATCTGGTTTGATCCCCCAAAAACCTTACCTGGTCATCTTCAACACATTTGATGATCCAACAAGTGTCGAGAGACATCGAGAAAATAATATTTCGCGCATTCTCGACTCTGTTTCCCATGAATCCTTTCTTCGTCTTCCATTTTGTAGCCCTTCTCGTCTCTGTACGCAAATTCATCCAAGTCAATAACACGATTTAAGTTCACTGCTAAAACCGGAAGTAGCCAGATGTGTCCTCAGAGTAGACAAGCAAAGTATAATTAGTTTGCTTGCTACACTTTTCTCACGTGTCGGTCTATTAAGCATTAAGCTGGCACAGCTAATAGACCAGAATAATATTAGTTTGGTGTGAGTCAGCATCTAACGAAGAATGGAGAGATGATGAAGATTCCGAACAATGAAGGCGACCAGCGCAACTTTCGTGGTCCGTCTCCGTGTTTCTCACTCCGCCATCACAAACTTAGTCACAGACATGGACACAGTCGCTGACTCATCTATTGTCTACCTGTCACACACCTGAGACCTGGGCTGACGTCACTGTTAATATTCCCAACGACGGAGTTTAGCCTGACATTCCTGATCGACGTGTTCAAATTAAACAACGGTTCCAACCACGCAGGACAGCGAAACCTAAACCGTTGGCATCTTCCCCAACTCAATTAACAAAGCCAGGATCTGAACCAAAAAAAAAAAAAAAAGCCACGTCATCTTCATAACACTCTAGCAAGTCCTTACAAGCACTAGGGCCAGTCATGCCCATCTTTCTCCACATAAAGCTTCTTTCTTATTTTAAATACTTTCAGAAAATAAATTTCTTGACTCACAGACGAGAAAGTCAGCTTTAAAGACGAATTAAGTTAAGGATATCTGGCATTCATCAAGCAGCTATTTCTGTTGAAATAGTGGTCACATTAGCATGTGTTGTACGAATGAATTTCAATTAAAAGATAACCGATGAAAACATTTAGTAGTGGAAGCTCCACGAAAATCTTCAATAAAATTTAAACTAAATTATTCTCCTCATCGTCTCCGCAGTCCTCAGGAATGCCACATTAGCTGTGAATTACTGTACCACCGTGTTAACTAGAAAATATACAGCTACAAAATGGCACTCATTACTCGTTACGGAGGTGGGAGGGAGGGCTACAGGTGAAGGCGAAGCGGGGGGATCAAGGAGGAGGCCGCCTTGCATCACACGCGGAGTGTGCGCTCTGCCGCCGCTGGCCTCCATCATCATAACGATTTGTCAACACTAAACCCTCGTCTCACCTCGCGAGAGTGCCCGGGCCGGCGATAACAGCCCCCTGCGCAGTGGCTTAATTACCTGACACTGCGCAGGCCTGCTGCGCCTTCCGCGAACTTCTTCTCCGGCCGCGCTGCTCATCAATCCCTGTACGCCACTTCCTGCGCGCCGGACCCTGTGCGCCCGGATGCACGAGGGCCTACAGGTGGCTCCTGCACTTCCCGTCAACCATTAAAACCTCGGCACGTGAACTGATCGACGGCAACAGTAAGTACATCGCCAAATAAACAATGATGTAAAAAGTGCGGCGGTTAATTATTCATCAGGTCAAGACATCATTTGAATAAAAAGCTTACATTTCTCCCCTTCCCCACTCCCGCTCTTTTATCCCCCCCTGCTTATATTTTAACACCAGCGTCATCTGCATTTTGTTTTATTTTCCCCTCGCTTCGTATAAATCACTTCCAATAAATTATCAGGAGATGGGGGTTAAGAGGTCGTCGCTCGTAGCGACAACAGGCGAAGGCGTTGGGTTTGTTTGTCAACGCTTCAGTTCAGCCCGACAGATTGGGGGGAGAGGGCGGGAGAGGTGGAGGAGATGGGTGGGGGAGAAGGGACGAGGACTTGAACGTTGGCACAAAGAGGTTGCATGAAGCTGCTTCTTCGCTCCCCCGTGCGGACATTGTGCTTATCGTTACATTCGCTCAGTTTACCAGTGTCTTTGAATTATTTCTTCAAAATCTTAAAGCCGAAGTGCGTCAGGCATGTCTGATTTAGTTTGGTCTTGGGGAATATTATGACGAGTGTTTTTCCCTACTTTGTATAGGTTAAAGGTGAAAACGATGTATATGCATTTTCACGAAATTTTAACATTAGCTATCATACACTTCATATAAACAAACCAGCTATCCTACGCTTCATGTAAATTTTAGCTATCCTACGCTTTATTTAACCATAGTTCTGAGCTCCATCGCTAGCTGCTTAGCTTGGATGTGCAGATGAATAGGCAGTTATTTTGATAAGCTTCTGCTGCAGATACCCCCTTGGTTGCGACGAAAGCCGTGCGGCGAGCACCAAGAAGGACAGAATAAAAAAACTTTCGATAAATAAATTGCTGTCGATTCCATCTAGAGATACGAACTGGATGTGTTGAACTGTTACTTCAAGGGACTGTGTATAATGTCCACAGGCTGTTGTATGTAGATATCAGTCATCCTCTCAGCACTCTGTATTTTAAATAAAAGATACACAGGGGGAGGAGAGAGACGACAACGGATTCAAAGAAGGAAAGAAGAAAGACAAAGACTATGCAAAATGTCAGGAAAAATCAAAGTAGCCAATGATCGCCAACGGTCACGTCGCGTACAAAGCACGACGTCACGTGATTGCTACGTCCAACAGCTAACACTTCGTCTGTCTGCAGGTTTGCCGAACTTCTGAATGGAATGTTTCCAAGAAATTTGACAGAACGAGACAGACACGCAGTTATCGGTGAAATGATAACTCTCAAGCTTAATCTTGTTTACTATTGCAGGAACACTTGGGATGATCCTGTCTTAATTATCAACATCATAATAATAATAATAATAATAATAATAATAATAATAATAATAATAATAATAATAATAATAGAATTTGTAGAGTTCGTTTCTCCCTGTGGAGTGCGCTGTCCAAGCCAACTTGTTTTGTAAACAAAGGCAGCAAGTAATAAACTAACCCTGTTTATCAATGTAAGCACTTCACCATAAGCCCACTCTCGTATCTGGAGGAAGCTGGCCAGAAGAAGCTTACGTGGAAATTTGCGGGATTACACCTCAGACGAGCTGTGCGGTTGCCATACAGGGTTCGTGACCAGCCCCGACCGGACGTCGGACGCTATCCCAGCGTTCCCTCGCGCCTGCGAGTCGTCTGCTGTCAGGACCTTCGGGGTTCTTGCCACGGCGCGGCGCGAGGGATTGTCTGTAATTCCGTCCCCACGCCGAGGGTTTTAGGGGCTGCGGCGGACTACACAGTTCCGTGGAGACAAGCAAATCCGCCGGCGATGTCTGGCACGCCTCCCAAAGCCAGTCTCCGCCGAGCGCGCCGCCTGCTTTGCTTATTTTTGTGTTGCAGCTTCGTGCTAATATCGCTAAAACCGCTGATAGGGCCTGATCCTTGGCGAGATCCCTCTCTGGCTTATTGATCTCCTGCAGTCGGCCACAGTCATCGTCTGTGTAGCCACACCTCTGGGATGACTCTTTCGGCGATGACAGCACGCTGAGTGAGGACGACTGGTTTCGGCAGATAACTAAGAAAGTTGCAGGAAAGATATGAATATGATGGTACCCAGAGGTAGGGGTACTCGGGTACTCGGGTACTTGACCGGGGTATCACGAAATATACAGGAGCATAATAATGTAAAATGCAGAGAGTGCGATCTTTCTTGGTCGTGATGCTGCTCGTTATAAGTTCCCATGATGATGATTGTTGTTGTTGTTGTTGTTGTTGTTGTTGTTGTTGTTGTTGTTGTTGTTGTTATTATTATTGTTGTTATTATTATTATGCGAAAACACATTCAGTGTAAAACAGGGAGAACGCTCTTTGTCGTGAGCAGGCTCATCCCATTATGGAGTGATCACCCTTTGCAGACGAATTTGTCCATTCAGGGATCTCAGCTCAGTGAAGATATCCCTGGATGTCATGATGCCATCTGTCATGACAGACTGCTACTGGGCGACAACGAAGAAAGCTGTGTCACATCATTCCTGTTCTCTGGCTCCTGGTTCTTCTGGCCGCATTGTCCTCTTACAAATGCAGCGGCTCGAGTATTTCGAAAACGCAGAGGTGGTGCGACGTGAGTTGTTTGCCCTTGATGAACTCCTGGGAAAGTTGCAGACGTCCAGATGGAGGTGGGACAGCGTGACCGCAGGTGCTAAACAGAGGCGAGTGTGAGAAAGGGACATGTTTCATTTCCGAAATCGTGCACACCAAAAATAAAGACAACTTGCTTGACTTGCAGACAGAGACAACGTCACTTCCTGTGTCCCCCCTCCCAATTTTGACGTACTTCCGTTACATGCGCGCAGGCTGCTTCCACAGCAACACACGACCAACGGTTCAGCAAAAGCAGTCACGACTCCATACCTCCTCCCCACCCTTCTTCTCTCACCCTCTCCACCCAACCCATCCTTCCTCCTCTGTTCGTGCTCGTGTAGAAGTGTTTGCTCGCGCGTGTTCATTTCGTCTTTTAAACACTTTAGGCTTGCCTGTTGAAATACAAGCGTCGAACAGAGAGAGTGAGTAAAAGAGAATGATGGAGAGGAACAAATAAAAATGAGCGCTCGCACACACTCGTACACACAGACACACACGCACGTTGCTATGCATTTCGCTAAGTTCCTGCAGTGTAGAGTATAGTAGAGCAGGTACACCACCTTCACTCACTCCACTCCTACTGGATGCGCCTTTGAAAGGGCAAAGTGTTTACTGACTTCCAGCTGCTCGGGCAACATGCGAGAATCACTGGTGAAGGCAAGCAAAGTCTCCTACAGGTCTGTGTGTGCGTGTGCGTGTGTGTGTGAGAGAGAGAGATGGTGAGTGAATGAGTGTGTATGTGCATGCAGTCGTCACTTGATGAATTTCGTGAGACACGTGACAAGAAAAATATTACTATTGGACCAAAATCCCACAAAATACTTTAGTCCCGATCTCCTGGAAAGTGAGTTGATGGTTCCACTCAGAAAGTGACATGATAAATTTGTTACGGGGGATGGGGATAAAACAACAACAAACAAACAAATTGTACGGTCGGGTAACTATCACATTATTTTTTTGTGTTACTCAAGAGGACAATGTTGATGAGGACAAACATGACACAGATGAAAACCTTGTTTACACTACAACATCAATCTCTGTGTGCTCCCTTTACTCCAGCTTTGCAAGAAAAAAAAAATGATGCACATGCGTATACAGAACAAGAGAAGAAAACGAGAAAGGAAGAGGATAAGAAGATAGAGAGGAAGAGGATAAGAAGATAGAGAGGAAGAAGATAATTTCTGTGTGATTAAAGAGGGAAGGCGAGCGAGAGAGGGCGGGGAGGACCAGGCTGTGGTCTCTTTGATGTGCGGGCTGGAGGACTCCCACAAGATTTGGAGTGCTGCGCAAAGACCGCTTGTCCTCCGAGAGCCTCGTGTCCCGCCCCTGTGGCCCGCAACACCATCGGCAGTTTAGAACAAGTTCAACAATCAGCTTTTTCATACCCTCCCTTCCAATAGACATTAAAGATGAAAGTCTTTTTCCCCGACTTGCCTGATGATGCCGTGAGAGCGAGTGTAAATACTAGCCGGTACATTCAGCCTGACACATAGACACAGACACACGTGGGTAGATCGGGTAGAGCTGAGTTGCAACTGTTGCCAGGTGTCCAGGTGTACCATCCGCAACAGCGGTCCCACCTGATGATCTTTCGCGCAGGTGCACGAGTGTCAGAAGTTGAGAGTTTTCGCCAGCCTGTGTTCATCCTGGGGTAAGAGGTAGGGGTAGCCTCTTCTCCATTCTACCCGCCGCCCGTGTGTTCAGGTGGGAAATTTGGCCAATTTCCTGTTTGGCCCTCAGCGTTTGAAAGTGTTGCACAGTGCAAAGTCTTTGAATATTATTTTTTAAATAGAGCACAATTGGGTGGATACGTGTTGACTGACGGTTCGGGAAACGGGCTTTAGACTTACGGGTGGGGTGGCGATGAAAAAAAAAGAAATAAAGAAGGCACAGAGAGCGAACTTTAAGTTACCCTTCTGTGACGATGTAACGGCGGGTATCGAGGCATTCTAGGGTGGATAACATCATGTACTGCAATTTATTTCTTCGTTTAATCCTGGTGTTTGTACACTATTCATCTGCAATTTAATTGCTATCAATTTACAGGCTGATCAATTAATAAGAAGTATACACTCAGAGTTTTTGAATGTCTCTATGCAGTTTATCCGATTTTATTAAACACTGTCATTGCTAGAGATAATAAAGGTAAATGTTTTCTTCTCCTTTTTCTGTCAGAATGTGCGAAAAGCTACACTCTGTTAATTGAATATAAAATGGAGCATCAGCTATCAAGTATAAGTATTAATTTATAATATTGCATAAACGCAATCATAATTTATCGCTATTAGTGTATGTGCATATGTGATTAGAATTAGTATTTTGTCCTTTTCTGTCAGTAGCACCCTCTTTATACATCTTACACTAATTGCTTCATGTTGACCAAGTGTTTGTGTTAATCGCTGTAAGTAGTTACTCCTATAGGAAAGCTAAATAAATCGCACAGTTAATATTATTAACGGTTCGACAGTCCAGCAGTTATTTTTTAGCTCCAGTTAGGAAAAAGCCAAATATTAGCCACAAAGAGAACTTTCCAGACATCAGCCTCACTTATCATGTAGATTAAAAATCTTGATATCAAACACTCGTTTGCACTTATAACTGTGAACAAATCGCAGACAGAATACGGGTATAGGCAGTAGATTGTGAAAGGTCATCGGCTAGCCAGTTGGATTAAGTGTGAAAATGTGTTTGACTAGCGGTGAAGTAGTCAAGTAGTAGAGATGAAGTGGATGAATGATAAAATGGTGAGCGAGTGATTATCTCCAACTGAACAGCTGTTACATCCAGAATAAATATGTACCCGGAGAAACGATAGGAGAAGTGAAACCGCTCAAACCTCGACTGGACACACCCAGTGAAGGTGTTGCACATTCTGGTAACAGCAACAGGGGGTGAATCACCCGCACGAATCACAATCAACTGTGAACAGAAGCAGAATACATCCAGGGTGGGACACCGCCAGAACGCCTTCAGGAGGCGTGGCACCAGCTGACAGGTCGTCCCTCGTGATCTCAGTCTCTTCCTGGGTACCTGTAGTATTGGCAACACTGGGGTTACACCTGGCAACACTGAGCTTACATCTTCCCACATGCCTCCTTTCCTTGCAGCATTGGCGTTACATTTGATAACCCGGGTATTACACCTGAAATCACTGGCGTTACATTTGATAACCCGGGTATTACACCTGGAATCACTGGCGTCACATCTTCACACACACGCCCCTCGCTGCTAACCCCTGGTGTTGCGTACCTCGATGGTAAAAGCACAGACACAATAGCTCGACACACTCGCTGGGAATCTCAACACCACCATCGGGTCAGCCCGCGACTACAGCCATACCACCGACAGCAGGCTACACGGGACACCCGCTACTGGACACCCGCCTGCCTGTCGACGATGATACAGGAGGGCAGGCTTTCCGTCTGGCTGCCATGGGAGACAAAAAGCTCAAGCAGAGATGGCTTCCGACACATCTGAAGCGCCCCCGACACTCATGTGGGCCCCTTGGTGAAGTGCAGCCAAGCAAGCCAACGGCTTTTGTTTACCCTGTGAATCTGGTGGTAACCTGTCCCGACGCTAACTGCTGTAGATGAAAACATATTCAAACTCATGGTGTCGTTTTCTTTGCCAACACATTTTCCTATTTATGATCAATAGAGCGAAAGGAGCTGAATACACAAACTTGTACCCTCGGCACACTCGCACATGTGAAAGGAGGGTTGTGAGGAGGAGTTGTCTGTGGAAAACAAGCTTGTATTATCTTTGAAAACACGTTTTATAACTACAGTGATTTTTTTTTTCTTCTGCCAATAGCCTGTCACACGCCTGATTTCAGTTTAGTTGTTCACATCTTGAGGAGTCAGGTGACGTGCACGAGCACAGGCGCACGCTCACAGACTTATAAAATCACGCACGCACAGACACGTGCATACACACACGCACACTGGAAAACTCTCTCTCACACACACTCACATATGTATAGTCTTAAAAATAAAAGAATGCAGCTATTTATAAAATCTGTGTCAAAGAGCAGGTGAAAGAAGGAAGGAAAGTTGCAGCTCTCGGTGGAGGATTTCATCAGCAATATAAACCGTAATTGCGCTTCTAAAGATATTGTAGATCGTTAATCACTGTGTATGCAGCTCTAATGATTGATAGTTACAAGACTTATTAAGCAACAGGGTTTCCTGGGATCAGCCACAGCACATTTCTTATTTAAAACACATTTAAACCTTAAATTTATTTTATTAAAATAGTTTTGTAGAAGTCCTAAACGCGGTGACCTGCTACAGTTTTATAACTTTTCTTTAAAAAGTTTTAAAAAAGATAACACTCTTGTCAGAATATTCTAGTGTAGAAATGGAAAAACAGCGAAAGGAAAACTTTTTTAATGTAGTGGGAGCAAACGGCTGAATGGATTGGTTAGTCCTCGACGATAGGACGAGTCGACCACTGTTTAGACGGTAGATAATCTTTTGCAAAAATACAAAGGTAATGACCACCAATGTATTGTGTGCTGAGATACCTCTTCCATATTAAATATTTACAGTAAATTATGGATTGATGAATATTCAACTACAATTTTTTTTAATCGTGGACGAGCTGTGCTTTCGTCAGTAGTCATTGCCAGAACAGGTTGTCGGGTACTGACAATAATAAAAAGATATCAATGACAAAGGACATCTTGCAGCATCTACTTCCACAGCTCACATTACTGATAAATCATCAGTCGTTACAGCCATCTGACATGACATTACCCACAGAAGTCTGACATGACATTACCCACAGTCGACTTGAGAACACGAGATCCAAATTACTTTTCACTCTCTTCCTTTCTGCTTCAGCCTGGCGAGCTTTGCACACGACCCGCAGCTTCCCAAAAAGACAATCCGAGGGCTGAAGGCCAAAGTGTTGCCTCGGGCAAACAAGTGGCCTTACAATTGCTCCATTTGCGTGGTCAATGAAAAGTAATTTCTCCTCCCACATCGCCGACGAAGGAGACATGGCCAACGGGACGAGTTGAGTCCCACGACTCACGAGCTCTGTAGGGAGCGGATTGAAAGGGTTCGGGTTTCACGGCGGCCTCCGTCAGTCCTGGCACTTTGTTACAATCACCGATACAGGCGAGGGGAAGCCCCCATTGTCAGGACTGAGGGACGGACACTACCAATTGTCCTCGGCTTGCATCGTCTCCTCCAATAAGCTTGCTCGCTTCACGGGCTGGAATTCTGATAACAGACAAAATAATTCTTTCTGGCTGCGTTTGAGTTCTTCCTGTGTTGGTGTAACAGTCATCAGTCACACCCATGTTCTATGTAGGGGCCACAAAGGATTGTTCTTCATTCCAAAACCTTCATAAAGGAATTTGAAACAATGCTTTAAGTTTGTGTGTGGACGACTGCATGGAAATGTTTTACCCATTAAAGAAAAGTCAAAATTCTTCAGGATGGATTCAGTCCTTCACAAATAACATGTGGTCTGCCATGAGAGTGTCAGACAGACCTACTCTATCTGTGGATCCTTCTCTCCCTATGTGTATGTGCGCATGCGTGCGTGCGTGCACGTGCGTCAATTATGTGTGGTGTGCGTAAGGAGGTGAGAAAATGAAGGGTGTGACTGTTTGAACCTACCCGTGAACGGTTACGAACAAGCGTCAGAGACGCCGAGCGTCCTGGGGTAGAAAAAAAAAATACTAAAAATAGCATTAAAAAGATGACTGCGACACCGGATGCAGTGGATGCATGGAGACCAACGCCAAGGAAGAAGGGAGGTAGATGGGGTGGGGAGGTAGGAACTCAAGAGAGATCCGGAGGGTGGGAGAGGGACCGCGAGGAAGGTGGTAGAAGAACACATTGAGAGAAAGGAGAGAGGTCGGAGAAATATGATGGATCGAGCGAGTTAGTGAGGGAGCGGGGAATAAAGGGAAGGAGGAGAGCAAACGCGAGAGATGAGGGCAAACAGACGGCTGTCGAGCGGGACAACTCGACAACCAATGTGGGAGTAATTTCCCTTGATTCGGGCCTGGTTAATGTGTGCCAGCTGCCTCGGCGAAGCTCTACGTAGGGCCTGTGAGACTTTTTTTTTTTTTATCTGGGTCCTGGTTCTACCACTGGCTTCCATCGCTGGCTTTATGTAGAGCCCAAGTCTTGCTTATCTATCTTTAGTCAATACCTCCACTGACAATGATGCTGTATCAATGACTATACTATTATATGTAATAAAAACAGTACAATAGCAATACTATTTTCTATAAATAGCACTTATTACTTCTTTTGCTGGGGTTGTGGTATGTACACTGCTGACTAAGCGATTATACACAGGTTTATTAACGGACATGCATGCACGCTCGCGTGTAAATTATACACAAACACACTAACCAGCAAAAAATGAGGAATTTTCATATGTACCCAAAGACCTGTCAATGCATATGAATGACGGGTGCAAGAAGCGATTATCAGTCTCCCAAGATCTTTCTTAATCTTTTATCTTTCACTCACTCACACACATACACACACTTTTACTTTTCTAACTCTTTCACTCTGAATTTGTCAAATATATTTCAAAACGTCGCCAACTGCAGGAGTACAATACATTGTCATAAAAGTCAGTATAAGGAATTTACTCAATTTAGCTCGTACATCATTTGTAGTTAAGATGTTCCTTTTGGATAATCACTAGTTATGCCAAACTGAAAAGAGAGAAGCGACAAAATCAGACTAGTCACAGTCGATGATGAGAACCTGCTGGTCGTCGGACATGCCACTGATGTCTTACATCAAAGAAAATAAAATTCGAAAGAACAACAAATGGGATGGTACTAGGATGCGACAACTAGAATAGCACTTAGAGAGACAGAGAGAGAGACAGAGACAGAGAGAGAGAGAAAAAGGGAGGGACAGACAAACAATGGAATGTAGGCATTTGCAGGTTCAATGCGACTGGAGAAGAAAGTGGCAGGAACTTGGTCTTCTCATTTACAACAGTCACCACGTGTGCCAGACTTTAAATGAGGGCCTTCCAGATGGCGCTGTACGTTGTATATATATATAGTGAGAGATATGTGCAGACAACCACGCAATCCGTTGTCTTATTTCACGCAAAGAGCGAACGAAACATCACCAATATCTACAAAATAATAAAAATAAATAAAAAGGCTTTGGGAAAAAAACCTTAAGATTAAAAATTTGTTACGTTATCCTGTAAAGCATCTCTCTATCGTAATAAAACATTGTTGGAAATAATAATAATAATAATAATAATAATAATAATAATAATAATTATTATTATTATTATTATTATTAAATAATAAATAATTATTATTTACAGAAATACTGAGCTTGCTGCCATTTGTCACCAGAGTAACTATAACAACGGAAACAGCCTCACTATCTGAAGAACTTGTTCTCATCAGTTCTTAGCCAGACAGAAAGAAGCCTATGGTGTGGACTGGCCATGTTGATGTTCTCAGCTTCTGGTGGTGCGAATGAGTGTTGAGTGGAGCGAGAGACGAAATTAAGATAAATTAATAAAGTGAAAGAATTTTGAGAGAAAAAGCGATAGGAAACGAGTGTGTGTGTGTGCGCGCGCGTGCATGCGGGCTGCACCTGACGAGGTGGTAAACCACTGCTGACCGCTTCTTCTCTGAGTTAAATTTTTTATTTTATTTTTTTATTTTTTTTTTTTAACTAGTGGACAGCCACAGTGACATCGATTTTAACAGCGGAAACACCGCCAGTAATCAATCCTAAGTAGCAGAGAGAAATTTTTTAAAAAAAGAAAGAAGTTGTGATGAAGGAAAATGAGAGCAGACGAGAAATAGCAAGAGAAAAGATGTTAATTAATATTTTGCGATTTTCTCGTACACGTCCAGAGTCATTTCACGCGCAAGCACGTACATTAAACAGAAACACGGTGTGGCGAACGTTTCTGGAAGTGAAGATAATTAAATCTGAGGAAGAGACAACAGTATCATGCAGTATGATGACGTGGCCCTTACAGCTCTCAACGGACTGTCTTCCTCCTTCCTTCACTAATCAATGGGCTCTCGACCTTCAGCTGCTGTAGATTAACACTTTAGAACCTCCTCGCACGCCTTGACTGTTAAACTGTCACTTCTTTTTACTTCGCATAAATAAAGTATAATAAATTAGAAATATATATCGTACAACCGGGATTGTAAAAATAAATTAGTCCTCTTTGAAAACGGTTCAACACCAAACCATCAAACTTCAGAGAGAAAACGAAATTAAAATATAATGATAATAATAGTTATTGTTGTTATTATTATTATTTATTAAATCATCCGGGAAACTAGTCTTTAACTTCTCCTTAAGTCTCATTATGAGTAATTTATTTTCTTAATTTTTTAAAAGCCGTAAATACTTCGACAGTGACTTGAAAACAAACACGCTATACCCTGGGTACTAATTAATCCCTCCAATGTTTCCATAGCTTAATTCCTCTTAATTCTTCTTCACACCACAATAAACAATGAAATCACACCTCTAACCTCTACATACACATACACGCACGTGCACGCGCGCACGCACATGCACATCACTCTCCATCGCTAGTGTCGTGCGCGCTCAACCGTCTGTTTAATATTGCATCTAATTTTTAAAAAAAATGCTAGCGTTCCTTCAGATCTTTGTAATCCGTTCACTGGAGATGGTTTGGAAGGACAACTACACACTCACGTCCCTGCCCCATCGTGGGGAGACACAACCGCCGGTGATAGACCCGTTAACGCTGTAATAACAAAGCGGCGGTAGACCGCAAACACAGCGACGACCATCATCATTTCACCACATGGCCGCTTTTAATAAGGCATGTAAGCAAACATGTTTGAGGACACACGCGCGGGTGCATAAGATATAGAAGCACGCAACCTCCACAGCCGCACACTGGGTCGTGCACTTCCATGCACGCGGCCGCGCGCGCCAGCCAGCACAGACACGCTGACAAACGCACAGTAGGTTTGAATATGGACGGTTGTTCGCTCACAAATGTAACACAAAAGAAGGCAGAGAGGGAGAGAATGAGAGGACGAGTGAATTACAGGTTAGAAGAATAAAAAACGAGGGGTAAACCGCTCGGCAGAATTGATCACGACGTTAAGTAGGTGGCAACAATGGCGGCGATGAAACCCATACCGGTATGCGTACAAAGATTGATTTTATGAACAGGGCCCCCATCTTTATTGACTGTCCAAATAAAAGAGAGGAGAACTCGACCCTACCGTTTGCTGTTTCAGCGGGAGGTGACTGGCAGGCCGAGTCTACAGAAGTATCAAGTTATAATCGCATGAAACACTACGGGATGAAGTGCTTGGAGAGAGAGCACTTAGACCTGAGCTAACACGATGCTTGCTCCAGCTGCCATAACCGCAGCCATTTCGTAGTGCGATTGTCTCTCAAGTAGCGTGAAGGATGTCTTCCCCATCCCCTCACATTCCCCCGCCACCACCGCATCCCCTGCGCGCGTCATGACATACCTGGCGCTGCTCGAGCTTTTTTTTTCGTATTTTCTCTTCTTTCGGCGGGTGGCGTACCTTAGTTAAGCTGGCGTTTCTCAGATTATAACTTCTTCTAATCTGGAATCGGCAATTAATTTATTCTCCTCTCGTGTCTTCTCACGGCAGTGGTGGTGCCGGCAGTGAGGGGGACACCGAGGGAAGCAGCGAAGGACGGGGGAGGCGGGGCCAGAGTGAATGATTGCTCCTGTCACTAGCTGCTTCCTGCGAGGCCACCCGACACAGCCAAACCCATCAGCCTTGCTGATTGGTCAACTTCGCGGAGGCGAAGGCGGGGCTTTTGTACCATATTTGGTGTAAAGGGGCAGGCGGCCAAGTCAATAGGCTGCTCGGGCTCAGCCGAGGGCTGTCTGACGAAACAAACCAACACCGAGCGGCAGACAGATGTGTGGTTAGTCTGTCTAGCATCGGCCCAGCGTTCGTACCCAAGTACCCAGTCCTAGTCTTCGAAGCCACCGCTTTCCAAAGACTTATTTTTGGGGAGAAACAGTTGTAAGACTCAACCACCATTCAACCGGAACTGGGTTGACCATCACTCGCATCTCGACGTTCAAACTCCGGAGTCCGTTAGACCGAGCAGACGACGGTTTGTTTTCCTCTGCCACGCGCGCTCGCGTGTGCTTGCAGCCTCCGCAGTCCATGATGGAGCTCAAGGCTACTCCATAAATCACAGGCCGGCGCTTACGACTGTTGCAGCAACACTTCAGCTTGATCCGACCGCGCCGCTTACGCCAACAATCCACAAATAAACATCGAGACAAACATCTGCCGAGGTGAGAGAAGACGAATCGTCGCTGGACACGTTGTGGGTGCTGGACCATTGTGTTTGGCAGACCAGGGATCGCCACTTACAGTTGCTGTGTTTATGCCGACTTGACTCGTATACACACACAGTGAGTAATCAAGCTTTTCTGTTTTTTTTTTTTTTTTGCACCTTTTTTTTTCTTGGAAAAGTGTGAAAAGCAGTTAAAACAAACATAAATAATATTGCGTGCATATTGTAGCCAGAGCTTGTGCCTTCCGTGGCTTCAACCCAGAGAAAGATGCGAATGTTAATAATAATAATAATCTTCTTTAAAAAAATTTATTTTTATTTTTATGTGTATGTATGTGCGCGCGCGCGTGTTCAGTGGGGTGTGACTATAAAGTTCGCTTTCTGTTTGTGGGCGTAAGGATTTTTGTAACATTCGCACAATCCATTAAAAAACTATAAAAATTTTATGAGCGATAAAATGGTTTTATGTAGCACCTCGCATTAATCATTTTTATTCTGAGCTTGTTTCACTTGTGTGGAGAGACGAGTGCACAGATTCTTGCCGTCGGGAAAGATTTTGTTTCTTAATAACAGTTTGTGTGTTGTTATCAGTAAACCCTGTAACTGCTTATCTCTTTGTTTTATAGCTAAAGTAGCTTTTTTATGTTTAAACTGTTTCATCGGCACCCGGTATCTTCACTCCTTTCCCACGTGGCTTCTCTCGCCTTATTATCTTATTGCTTGTTATTTTAATAGTTCTTGAGAAACATACAACCACTAAGAGTTTGTTTCCTCTGTTCTCTCTCTTCTTTTTCTGTCTCTCTCGCTCACCCACAGTTTTTGTTTTCTATCTCTCTTAGAAATATAAAAGATTTTTATGAATTCCACATGTCTAATGGTCCATTCCTTTGCTTATTGCAGATCTGCCAGTGGTTTTCTCAAAGAGGTGCACAGCATGCCGCTGTTGTTGATGTCTGTTAAACAACAGGTCTAGTAAATCCACCTCTCGCCGGCACCCTCTAGTCCCAGTGACGAGACACGTGACATAAATGCTGGTGGACATGCAAGCGGGGGGCCTGCAGTCGCCCTATGGACCAGGCCCTGGGGTCGGGGGCATCTCGCAGGGCCCCGGAGCCGGGTTGGGCGGCTCGCTCACTATGATGCCTTCTTTCTTCAGCGAACACCAAAATTACTACCGACCACACCCGGGTAGCTACACGGGTATGGCGGTGGGTGGAATGGGTATGTACGGGGCGGACCAGTATTCGGCTATGGCCAGGACTTCGCCATACAGCCCGTACGCCCACCATCATCACCACCCTCCAAAGGACATGGTCAAGCCACCCTACTCCTACATCGCACTCATCGCCATGGCCATCCAGAGCGCCCCAGATAAGAAGATCACCCTCAACGGCATCTACCAGTTCATCATGGAGCGCTTTCCCTTCTACCGCGAGAACAAACAAGGTTGGCAAAACTCCATACGGCACAACCTCTCCTGAACGAATGCTTCGTGAAAATCCCTCGAGATGACAAGAAGCCAGGGAAGGGCAGTTATTGGACACTAGATCCCGACAGCTATAACATGTTCGACAACGGCAGCTACTTGCGCCGACGCCGTCGCTTCAAGAAAAGTCACGTGCTGAAGGAGAAGGAGGAACGCGAGAAGCAAATGGCCGAGTTCGAGAAAGAATGCAGAAAGGAGGGAACGGGAGGAGAAGGGGTGTCATCCGCCAGTCATCACCACCATCATCACCAGCACCACCACCACCACGAACTGCAAAACGGAGGCGAGTCGCAGAACTCGGTGACGTCGGAAGCCACCACGTCAGAGCACAGCCCCAAGCATGGCGGGGTTAGTCACGAGATGGAGCGCAAGCCGCAGATCTCCACCTCTTCGCCAGGTTCCAGCGGGGTGGCCAGCACCAAGCCTGAGCCCGTGGACTCGCCCAAAAGTGACTGTATGTCGGGTGTTGGGGTCGGACTTCCGGGTGGCGGGAGCCTTGGTGGGATGGTGCTTGGTCTAGGTGGTGGACGTCCTGGCGGGTCATCGGGGGCCAACACTTTGCCCATCCCTCCTGATCCTCTCACCCCTCTTGAGAGCTCGGTGTCATCGTTTAGCGTGGAGAACTTCCTGCCCTCGGCGCCTCACCTCTCCAGCGTAGGGTCTGCGGACCTGGTGACGTCACGCCCGCCTCCCTTGGTCTCCCCGCAAGTCCTGCCGTACCCCAGGACATCTGCCTCGGACCTATACCGTTCCGGAGGCAACCAGGGTAGCGGCGTGTCCACTACCCCGCCCTACAGCTACCACTGCCACAATTCTCAAGCCGTCTTTCCTTCCGGCGGCGGCAGCGGAAACACCAACGGCTCCCAGCACCACCAGCAACACATGTCCATGTCCCAGGCTTGCGCCGACGATGCCGGGGGAGGCAGCTCCCCTCACACCCCTCTCTCCCACGCCCATGCGCACTCGCACGCTTCACCTCTGGGTCCTCAGACCAACGGACTCAGTCCCACCAGCGTCTTCTCGGCCTCCCAGGCTGGTCCTTACTCTCGGGCTAACGGCTGGTACATGAGCCCCACCCCAGACATCAACCATGGAGCCGACTTCTCCGTGTCATCCTCCCCATTCGCCATGTTCGATTCCCAGCGTCTGCTCTCCCAGGGACAAAGCCAGGCAACGGCCAGCTGCCAACTGGCGGCGTTCCGGTCGCCATACAAGGCTGCCGGTCCTATGCATACGACTGCTCCAAGTATTAGCCGGGTGTTGTGGCCACCCCACCTCGGTCGTCTCCAGTTTCATCATTCTAAAGAGGCTGACTAAATATTCAGGGGGATCTCGGAAGGTCCTCCTGTTGTCCCCTAAGAAGGATACCTATCTACCTACTAAACAGACTATAATGTGTAGGAAAGATTAGGTCACCGGATGTCAATAATATTGATAACTGAAAAGTCAATTGAATGAACAGGAGTTATTTTAAATGATTAATCCCCATTAACAGAATTAATTGAGCATTTAAAAGATAATACTAGCGCGTCTAGGTTCGAAGCTGTGCGACACGCCACTAGTATTTTCATATATAGATGTTTGCTGTATCGCAAAGTTAGTCTTTATTCTACATTAATTTAAAAGAGTATCCCCCTCCCCAATCAAAAGGTAGCTAATGCCAGTCATGATGACCAGAACTATAAAAAAAGTTGGTAAATATACATTTTCGTTCGAATGATGAGCGTGGAAATTGATGTTTCTTGAAACGTTTAATTTCTAATTATGCTTTTGTGTAAACAAGAAAGTTTAATTTTTTCTGTCTTAGATACAAAGAAGTTTTATCTGTTCCTTAAACACTGACACTGGAAACTAGCACTGCGTGTTGTGTGAGTGTTGTGCAAAATGTTTTTGTCTTCACTTCAAAGCAGCGTGTTTGTCTTTCCTTCAAACTCCTTCGTTGGAAGGAGGGAGGGCGCAGACATATATAGCCAGTCCCTATAAAACATCGGCAACCGATCTTGTTCTAAATAACTCGACCTCGCAAATGAAATGATCAAAAGCGAAACGATTTCATTTATAAATCATAGACAATTATTAATGAACCAAAGGTTTATGTGCATTCCACGAAGTGCACAGTAAATCACAACAACTAGTGTAGCACAAGTGTGATGTAGGAAGTTGAGACAATGCTGCAGACTTTTGGTGACAAGACGACAGGACGAGGCCCTCGCCAAAGATGATTTCTTTTGTCCTCGAGATGCCGCCGATGACGGGTGCCAAAGGTCGAGACTGTGTTTGGTGCCAGGGAGTTCTGTGACGGATAGCGGCGAACTGTCAGCAACTCGAAGGCAGCCTAGTCAAAGCCAGACAAAGGTAGGACATTACCTTTCGCTATGACAACTTTCCTCCCTGCTTGTAGAGACAAACTGACAAGTGGTTGGTGCCCAGCTTGCATCGCTGTGTGCGACACTAGCGCGTTTGTATGTGTGCCTAGCTGTCTACATTCAGACCAGACGAGCTTATGACTGGGTTGTACTCTCGTTCGAAGTGAGAGGAGTAAACAAGACGATGGTCAGAATAACTGGATGCCTGCTAACTCAATGCGCGGGCATTGTCGGTTAGGTGTGGGAGGTGACCAGTGGTGGTGGCACCGGACAGTCGAGATAACTTTCTCTGTTGTGTTTGTGCCGGCTGTAAGCTCGTCTTTTTGAATGTATTTCCCATCAGCCCACTGACATTGTTATCCACTACAATACCATTTTCTTCAGCTTACTGACATTGTTGTTCCCCACAAACTTGGTTTCGCTCTAATAATTTCTTACAAAACCAGTTACAGATAATAATACTCTTACATATGTGTGTTTCTCAGTGTGTGTGCACGCGCGTGTGAGCGGAGAAGGAAGTATATGATATGTATGTCTGAGTGTTCACTTGTGTGCATCTGTGTATATATATATACAGTATATACGTGTGTACGTGTGGCTAATTTCTGAGCTGTACTTTTAATCAAGATAATGAATTCATTTACGAGAAAAAAAAAAGAAATGTCATGTGACCTGTTGTGGAGTCATTTCTGAATCAAAATGTGTTTAGGTGAATTTTTTTTCTGTAGAGAAAAGATTGGCTACAATTTTAGAGAGGAGATTTTACTATTGATGGGATCTGTGCAAAGTCAATGTTGTGGTAATCTTGCGGTTATCTCTTACTGATGTGCGAAATCTTTTGTTACCGTTCTGTCGCCGACAATATTCACTAAGTTTATTTTGCTCCTGCTTTCCCGCTGTTGATGAGTCACTCCACCTTGCACCTTGATGGTGGGAAGTCTCCACCTCTTGTTTTGAGTGACGAACCGACACAGACACTAGACACTAGACACCATGCATCCAACATCAGTTCTTGTTTCAACTCTCTCCTGACTGAATCCGGTCTTTTTTCAAGAATAAAAATGAGAAAAGAATTCATCTGGATTTTTCTATTTTTTAACCTCTCTGTTTGTCATGCGCTTTGTTATGCAAATGGAATTTACTCCACAGATCTTCTCGGCCAGCCAAACGGCATCGATTCCTCATTAAAAGCTTGGGTCTGCCACGACTGTTTAAACTTGTGAGAAGTGCTTGCTCTGTTTGGCCCGCCATCGACTGTATCCATAATGTAAAAATCCTAATCTGGACCAAGGGGCCAAAGGCAAACGAATAAGCCACTCGGATTTTCGCACTTTAGCCAGTTCCATCCTTCCTTTTCTAACGATCCCCGAAGATTATCGGATAGAGATGAATTTCAAGCAAATGGGAAAGGTAGACCGATAAGTGACATTCTTTATCTGTTGCCATGGGAACCACAAGACGCATTGCTGGGCAAGGTTTAATAATGAGACACGACAAAATGTAACTGTATATTTGCTGTCATGCTCTAATAGTCATAATCAAACACTGTAGGCAGACATCAAGCGATATTTGTCCAGCGCTGAATGAACTAAAACCCGTATTTTGAGAATATGGGAGGGGAGGGGAACATGTTTAATAATGAAACTAGAAGACATATTAATCAACGGTGCTGTCATGCTCTAATATCAGCAATGAAACAACACACAAAGCTACAACATCCTTTGTCCGGTGCTAAATGAAGCATCAGACAGGTTTGGTACCCGGGGAAACTAGCGAGACTACAAGAAATACGAATCTTAATTTCTTGTCACGGTCTAATAGTAATAAATAATGTGATCCTAACACAAATTTTGCATTACAGGAACTCTAGTAAATTTATAGCTTAATATTCAATGCATGTTTACCAATAACCAACGTTAGCAAAGACGAGTAGATTAACGGTTGCTGATGTGAAAACAATTTTATTCATGCTAAAAATCGTCACACATTTTGTTTCTTGAGCACACATACATACACAAAGGACATAATACTCGCTAATATAAAAACACTTATTTTTCATTGCATGCTGTATAATTCATAATGAATACAACGAGAAGTGGAAAATCGTGGGTTACCATCTCGTCAGTGTTTTAGTTGCGAGAAAGTTCCATCAGAAATGTTCCTTGTGCTTCCTGCAGACCTGCCCTCCATGCTGCCATGTACTGTCACCTCGCACGTCACACAGTTGACCGAACGTCACCGCCAACTAACGGGTTGTTGTGTAGCCTGTCAACCGGGCACGAGTCGGTACTCTGAACTGTCAGTACCCGCCAGCACCGACACAACACTGACAACTGACACGGCAATGACAGACTGACAGAAAGCTACTGTACAGGATGCGCCTACAGACTGTCAACATGACAAAACAGTCTGTGACTCGCAGAGTGAGCTACAACTCGAAGAATCCAAGAGCAAGAAAAAAGAAAAAATGGGAAAGATATCCCCTCCCGCCTTGTAATGTAAAAATAGAAAGACCCCCACACCACAGAAAATCAGATTATTAAGCAGAGCACTAACAAGACTGACAAGGATCTTCACATGGAAGCTAGAAACTGGACAGCATCTGTCATGAAATGGCAAACTGTGGCGGCAGCTTGTCATTATTCAAAAATATTATTATCACTGCACTTCTCTCCAACAGTCCTAACCCTGACCCTGCCCTGGGGGCTGTGGGGGTAGGAGACATAAATAAAGTGTAGGTTGAAAGGACCAGTTACTTCAAAAGTTCAACCTAGAGGCATCCTCCAATGGGTTGGACTTGAGAGATATGAAAAGGTTTGTGAGACAGTTCGGAGCGTTCCGCTTGAGTTATAAATAGACTTTGACATCAAAGGCGGTTATATCATTACTGGCGGTAAAATAAGTTTTTACTGTCTAGTGTTATCAAAAGTCTCAAGCGTGAAATATGGAGGAAACAAAGGGATGTGCACACTGGTGTAAACGAGGCACAACAGTCAGTCCATCAGGAGGTCCGAACCAGGCGCGGTCACATCCACAACGAAGCTTTGGTGCGCGCGTGCTTCCAACGGTCGCAATGGGTTGAAGGGGGACAGAGGGTGGTAGAGGGGGATGAGGAATAAGAGAAATCGGAGGTAACACAGGCAATCGTGGATCGTCCTGAGAGAGTTAATTACACATCAAACACTGTATTTCACACCACACCCTTGCTGGGGGTCACTGGACAGTTCTCTGGAGGGACAATATTCATGCCGGCGACCAAGTCTGATCTGGAGGAGCTGCAGGCTTAGGAGGGGTCAAAGGATTGGGGTCTGATCTGCAGGGAATGCATGTTCAGGTGGGGTCAAGGGGGTGGGCGTGGGATATATGATGCTATTTATGAACCTAAATCCTTGGAGCCCTTCATCATCTTTATGACTCGCTATTGTAAAACAACTCAGTAGCCAGTATGTCTGCTCACATTCATGTGTAAATTTTGTTTATTTATTTATTCTACAATGTATATTCCGTTGTGCAAACTTCATCAAACAGAAAGTCAGTCCATGTTAAAGAAACAAGCCAGAATCGGAATTATTTATACGTCTGCGTGACAGCATGTTGACCCTAACTTTGTGAGTTGTACTAAGAATAGCTTGGCATTAATGAAAGTAGACTTACTTGTCTACTTCTGTTTGAGAAGATGGTCTCTCCTAGACAGGGTGCAGTGCGCAGATCACTGTAATCATCTCAACTACAATCTTCTCAACAATGTAATCTTCTCAACGACCAACGAACATACATTGAAGAAAAAATAGTAAAAAAAAAAAAATCAAACGCGCGCGCACACAATCTTGTGTTGTATTCATTTTAATTCAGTGAAAATAGACTGCAACCACCCAGAAAATTAGTCATACGGGTGGAGAGGTGGGCTGAATTGGTGGATGGCTGGTTGCATTTAAACCCGTGCCAGCAACGAAGGTGATATCCTGGCAAGAGATTGTCAAATTTATTGAAACAACTTGTGGAGAGAGAGGAGGAGAGGTTTGCAAGATTGGAAGGAGAAAATTGGTTTATAAGTGAGCTGTGTATGTGTGTGCGTGCGTGTGTGGGTGTGTGAGGGGGTAGGGTGGGTACATGTGCCTGTGTATGTGTGTGACGGGTAGGGTGGGTACATGTGCGTGGGTCTGTGTGTGTGAGGGGTTCGGGTGGGCGCGTGTACATGTGTGGAAATAAATCTCAGAGGCCCGACGTCTTATATGGTGTTGGAATGGCAAATCATTTCTGCACGCTCGCTTACCTCCCGCTGTGCTCCTGTGTGGACGTGTAGAGGGCGCTTGTCAAACCAGTGTTCCGCGCCCGTGCAGCCCCAGCAAAGGCGAGTAGAGCGGCCATTGTGAAGCCAAGGGGAATGCCACACACAAAGCAGCATATCCCTGGCCCCCCTGCTCCCTAACCCCTACTCTCCCGCGGTGTGTGTTATAATTTACACGGCGGAAAAAACTACCCCACCGGAGGATGGTTCTGTTGAAAAGATAGGACGTTTGAAAAGTCCCTCCCTCTCTCTCTCCCCCTTCTCTCCTTCTGGCCGCCATGGCGTGCATGGCTTGCATGCTTACCAGCTAACACGACAACAATGGAGGACCCCACAAGCACATGCACGCCTCCCCACACACAACAGAGCAGGTAATAAATCGCCAGATTTCGGGGAATTCGGTTGTAAGCTCCGAAACACATTGAAACAATGAAGTCGGTTTTTGTTTTTAAAACCGCTTGGTGTTGATGAAAACCTGTCGCTAGGTGGTAGCTGGTCTCACGAGCGTGGGTTGCAGTCGAAAGCAGGGCAGATGACAGGTGAAACTTTCTGGGTGGTTAGTCTTCAACACCATTCACGACAGGGGTAGCTAGTCTCGACAGGTAACTAGCTACCCAGTCTAGCTAATTTAAAGATCAACTTATCTTAAGATCATGTAACTTTAGACCATAATTTTGTTCATTCAACCCTCTGTCAACATATAGTTGACCCATACAACAAATATACAAGTGTTATACAACAAGAAAACTTAATAATGGTAAGGACAGCGGTGATGCTAATAATGTTAATACAAGGTTTCATTAACTCATGATCATTGGGAGGAGCAGAGTACATACTGATGGAGAATAATCAGCCAAGTGTTTCAAATGTCTACCCGGTATTGAAGTCGGAAAAAAACGATAATTTAATGATAAACATGTTTATATGTACAGCACACACGTGCTGCCATCGCGCGCTGTGGATGGGGAAGCAGTTTGTGTGGGAGGTTGGTGGAGGTTGTTGAACTTGACAAAGCAGGAGACTCGTGTGGGAAATGTAGGGAAGGGGACGGGTGGAAGATAAGATGCCATGGAAATATTTTTGTGTATATACGAGTCACACGAGGTTCTGAGATTACCACAGAGGATCATGTTCACTGGGCTCTCAAGCCATCACTCTCATAAAAGATTTTATATTTATATATATATACTGCGTGTTGTGAAAGTTAACTGCGTTAAGAGTCAAACCCCACGAGATAGTGGGGTGGACAGAAAATAATCACCTGCAGGTCTCAAACATTTAGGGCCTGAAATTTTTTTTTAATCCTCTAATAATTTTTTTATTACTTTTGAAGCAAAGTCAAATTGATAAATTGACCATTTTTATTAATTTCTTTATTTTCTTTAATTTTCTTTCCATGTTTGCATGCCATACTAGTTGGTATACATCACCTCTGGGTTCTATCATGTGTGTTTTTGTGGCTGTGTGTGTGTGCGCGCGGTGTAAATTGCAGCTACATCGGCTGATGGCTCATCGATTGGAGAAGGGGATGCTTAAACTGCCGCCCACCCCTCAGTGCTAGCCAATCACAGCATGCGACACAGCGGTGTTAGGATGACAGGACAATAGTACAGCTGCATTGAATGTTATCTTTCTCCTGCCAGAGTCTATCTTTGTGTCCAGCTGTTTGGGCTTGTTTTTCTTTTTCATGAATTGCTGCAATAAGTGGGAGCTTGGCTTTTTTATTAAATGCAGGAAAAATTCGTTTCAATGTTGTCTAGATAAATAAAAGGAATCAGTGTAAACACATGGTCAATAGAGGAATAAAGTGAGAAGTGAACATTTGGATACCGGTTACCTGGAGAGTTTGGGGGAAAATATAAGTTTGGTTATCGCTTTTAATTTTTTTAATTTTTTTGTTAAATTATGAATTGACACGACTACTAGTTCTTGCTGTTGTTACCTCTTAACAGGTCCAAAGCACCCCAAAATATTTTTTATTATGACATGTTTTTTTAACTCTTATTTAAATCATCACCCTTGTCAAATCTCAGGTGTGTTACAGTGTTTTTATCATTAAATAATTTATTTTTAGTTGTGTACTGAAAGTTATATCTTGTCATTATCAGCTTCCTCTAAGCCTCGATGTGTCAACTTTTTCATTATTAAATAATTATCTTCCATTTTCTATTTTTAAAAAATGGCAGTCAGCTACTCATTCAGAAGTAGCCCTATCACCCCTGACACTTCATCTCGTTTGCTCTGTAACAGCACTCATTGCACATTCTAGAAATAATTATTCTATTTCTTGATTCTACACAGCATTAGTTATTAAAAAGTGCTAAAGGTTAATGAGGTGTGGATCAAAATAAATTCACCCTGAGTAATTATGTTTGAAATTAAGTTTAATTTGTGACAGATATTCAGAAAAGAAAGAATGAAGCAGTTCATGCATTGTAGCCGCACAATGTGTGTTGTGGGTTGTGAATTTATGTCAAATACAATTAATGATTAATGCTGTACACAAGTAGTTTTTGTCTTACAGTTTGCTACTTTATTTTCCCGCTCTGTATGGCATTTTTCTCGGCATGCATTGGTGTGATGAGAACTAGAACTGTTAGAAACATAGTGAGAGAGGAGACAATGTGAGACAGAGATGAATGACTCATGCAGGGTGTGATTGTGATGACTGTAAGTGTGAATGAGATAACTTTAGTGTCACTGTGATGACTGTGTGAATGTGATAGCTACAACGTGTGACTATGACAAGAAAAACTGGAACAGACAGATCAGACGGTTTGTGTGGAATGAAAAAGTTCAAAGGTTAGTTGTGGGTTTCCACTGTCAGAGTTAGCTTAATGCCTTATGTAAAGCGAAGATCCTGCCGAGCAATAACATTAACCAATATAGTGGAGGAATAAGTGCAAAAGGGTTAATCTTTCCTATATGAGACTGAATGACCGGGGTTGGTACTCGGGTACATCCACCAGTGCTCACAGAATATACAGCACACACTAGGGGGAGCAGCATCCACTGCTTGCTCTTGTCATCGGGGCAAAAACTGACCAGTTCCTCCTCTGAATTCTAACAATTTTTCTGTCTCGTGTGACAATCCGCAACCAACTACACACAGATTCTTTCTCTCTGTCTCAAGTGATGTAACAAAGGGTTCTTGCTCTGTCCAATGCAGAAAGAATCGTCAACAATGCAGTGTAACCCACGGAATAAATAATAGAAAATTTGTTCATGCCGGCAGGAGCTCCTCGCCAAAGTGCTGTTCACCGGCCTATTTGGCCAGTTATCACTCGATTTTTTTTTAAAGAGGAAAATAAATAATAAAATATTTAAAATGTACATTAAAAATATGCAGATGCAAGAATTGTATGTAAGTGTCATTGTCATGCCTCAAAATACCTTTTCTGTCACTTTTAAAAACATTCAGTCAATAAATCCGCGACCGACCATCTTCATTCTAATGAAACTGTTAAAATCACCGTTATCCACATACAAAAGGCACAAATGGCGGGAAGTACTGTGCAATCACTACAGCTAATAAATATCTGTTGAAATCTTGGCAGTAAGGATACAATGTTTACAGGCTTACAGACCGCAAGGAGTACTAGGTACCTAGTCAGACACATTCATTCAAAGAGCATTACACATCTAGTCAGATGTCGGCTCAAGCAGCACCATCAGACCTACTCAGACATATGGACTCAAGGCACTCGCCGACACAAAGCCTGCATCGTCATAGATGTGGAACTCGGGCCCGCGCACCTGTGTTCGTCCTCCTGTTTCAGCAGTCTGATCCTCCTCGTGAAAGGTGATTCCAACCGCTCTGTTAACGTCACAACGGCTGCTCAATGCGCTTCAAGAAAGCGTGTGTACGGGTCCCTCATACATGATTTATTTTTCAACCAAGTGATTCATTCGTCTGGGATGAACACCACTTCCTTCGAAAAGCCAAGTCCATCTCTCGACAAGGCCTATCGCTCGGTCGGCGACTCGGTGCTGTCCCTTTGAATTATTGAAACGTGTGAAGACATCACATGAAACGAGTTCTTTTATATTTTTTTTTTCCTTGTTTAAGTCCACCGGAGCATTGAAAATTTTTACAATATACAAATTTTTATATATTATTTTATGAACATATCTTTAATGAAAGTATCGAGATTTAAATATCTTTAATTGCAAACTTCGCGCTGAAGTTGAGGCTGCATGGAAGAAGGTTGGTGAGCACAAAGGTCGATTTGAGGAGATCTGATGTTTTTGGAAGTATTCTCTGAGTGACTTTTCTACTCGGGGTGGAGAGATGGGATATAGGAGGATATATTTTTAAAGGAATACATAAAAAATTCAACCTAAAAAAAATCCGAATACTAAAAAAGAAGACAAAAATGTTCACCACACCTTTCTAGGAAGACACAGCCTCCACTTCCCTACAGTGTCCATCCACTTTCCGTTTTCCTTTGGGAAGTAAAGCACTGGCCGATGACAGTTAATTAGATGGTCATCCCCCTTTCATTGTCCACTTTCTAACAACAACAAAAACCTCTGTTAGTCATGCCACAGGTGCGGCTTGGCCACCCTCCCTGTACTGGCTGTTTAGTGTCATGTCACCCTTCTGTAACATACAGAAATAAAATAAGTAAACATTGCTGGTGACTCAGTTAATCACACAAAACCCTTAAACTACAGATTACATGCTTACATGCCTATTTTCAATTCTAACTTTCCGCATCACTCACAGTTCTTATGAAAGTGATCCGATGCTAGAATGTCTACTTGAAAGAGGTGTTTGGATTTTTTCTTCTGTTTGGCAGCTGCTGTGCTTGTTTGAGTGTTTGGCCGACGTATCTGTTGGACAGAAATTTTGCCATGTACTTTTTTTTCACAAACTCCATAAATTCTCCTGTACGGAGGAAATTATGTGCGTACAATTATTATTACTACTACTACAACATAAGCTTGTGTGTGTTTTTTTCAACCACTCACATTATGGTCCATAACAAATAGCATGAGCCTGATAAACATGTTTATGTTATATGAAGTTTGCATCAAAATACAAACATTCCTAGGCTACTTGCTTGGAGATTTCTTGCTGGGAGTTGTTTTTCTTCTAATATTCAAAACAGATTCACCCCATCCCCTACCCCCCATAAGAAACAAATCGTAAAGACCTCACGTATGTTAGAGAACATCTGCTGGTGTGAGAGAAACTGTTACTGGCCTTGACTCCTTAATTATGTTTTTTTTTTTTTTGTTTGCATCGTTTTTAGTTTAGATGTATGTTTATATATATTTTTGGAAGGAGGTAATTTAACGGTCCGGAAAATGTGTTAAAGGCACCGTGCACACGACCTCTAGTGATGTACTTGACTTGACAGGCTCGTTTCAAAGGTTTTGATTTTTAAATTACATAAAATAATTAGTTCGCTGCCTGTTTGAAGGAACACAGAAAAAAGCTAACAACTTGTGCTCGCAGCCAAACACCCATGCATATTATCCCAACAAGACAGAATGAAAGCGAGGCGAGAGGGGAGACAAAAAGAAACCATCTCGGCGTAGAAAGAAAATGTCTGCTGAAGACTTCAAGGCACAAGCCGCACTCTCCAATGGCGGACTCGTTGACATTTTGTCCCAGGCTTTCCCTCTCTCCACCCCAACCCAACCCCACAAACCTCTCCTCCTCCCAATTGTCTTTCCGCTCTGCACTCATCGCCCTTTTTTCGCTGGTAGTCTCCCCTTGCCGCCATTATATGCAGCAACGGCAAAAGCAGAAGTTACAACACAAGACAATGATGTTCTTTCCATCACCTCATCACTTGCACATTCACAGTCAATCGCAGCGTGCTGATCTGCTGGCGTGGGGCCCTGCTACAGTCGTTGGGCCAGTATCTACGCCCCCGTTAAGCTTTACTTATGTGCGCTCTCGGGTACACACCTAAATGTTCGGCTCTTCATTACGCACCGTCTCGGTAACCGAGATGGCAAACACCGCAGCCACAGCCACAGCGCTTCTACAGCCTCTTTCTTCTTCTTTTTGTTCGTCTTCTGCTTCTTCTCTTTTTTTTCTTTTTTCTTTGTTTTTTTTTTTTTTTTTTTTTTTTTGTTTTTTTTTTTTTGTTATTGTTTTTTTGTGTTTGTTTGTTGCTTGCTTGTTCGTCTTCTAAAATGCCAACTTTCATTCCACTTTTTTTCTCATTTTTAAAATACAGTTTTACCTTTTGCCATAGTAAAAGCAAGGCTCATTGGTAATTCCTAATAGCTCCTGCTGCAGCTCCAGCCAACGCCGACAATAATTTTTTTTTAAATTACCGTTAAAGTGGCTCGGTAAATGCAATGTGTGATGCTCTCTATCCACAGGCAACAAATGTTCCAGAAGATAACTCTCGCCATTACTGAAGTGCGAGTTTTGTAGGTTTTTGTTTTTAGGCTTTGTTGTGTTTTTTTTTTATTTTTATTTTATTTTTTATTTTCGTTCTATTTTCTTACATCTGTTCAGTTTTCCCCCAACCACCAAAACTCATAGTTACCTTAAGCATATCTCATCAAAATCCTTAACATGATTACAAGTCCATTCCCTGTGTGTGTCTGTGTGATGACCTCCTTCTATTTCTTTTCTTTCTTTTTTTTTTTTTTAATTCCTCTCTTTACGGTTAAAAACCCTAAAGATATACATCATAAATTGTTTAAATACTTTCATCGTAAAAATGATAGACGAAGCCAATCTTGTGAATGTTTGCCAGTTAAAAAATAACTAGTGGGTCTGCATGGGAGTGAAATTGATATTCCATTACCCAGCGTGCAGAGCGGCAGCCAGGCAAATTCCCAGCTGACAGAAGGAAAAGCAAGAAGCAGAGCTAGCTGAAAATGAATGAAACATTATTGATAAATCAGGCACATCAGGGCTGAACTGAGCAACCTTTAAATATTTGCCTGGGCCGGAGCGTACAGCCATGCGGTCTCAGGGGCGCGGAGAGCTGCAGCCGACGCGCAGCATCAGCAGCAAGGGATAACGACCGCAGCCTGCAGCACAACGGTCCAGGCGCACAGCCACTGCAGCACACAATGGTGAACACAGCTCACTCCTGCTTTCTCTGAATTTAGCCTCACTTTTTCTTATTTCTATTTTTTAAAATACATTCTCTTTTTTTTTTTTCTTTACTCTTGATGAATAAAGCATCCGAGTCCCATGTTTTTTTTTCGCTCTTCTTTTTATCTCTAATTTTAGAGTTGTTTGTAGATACTGGCTGGGAGGACCGAGTCTATGATCTTTACAGACCCGCCTGCATGTGATGTCAGCTCACAGTACACTCAGCATATTCAACCAACACACTTTCACTGAGCTTGCGAGAAGGTTTGGGTCGCGTGAGATTACCTGACAGGTGAATACTGCCAGGGGAGCATCGTGACATCTGCTGCTCTTGAAAACGGTTATTAACAAACCTGAGTAAGGTGTTCAGCTGAACCAGCAGCGAGCACATACTGTATAGCTTAACTATATTTATTTTTACTTTTTTTTTTTAAAATTCAGTGAGAAAGTGAGGTCACAGATGGTTGTTTTCTTTTACTAACCGATACCTTCCTTCATTCTCCTTCCAATTTCTTAGGTTCTGTTCAGTGCTAGAAGTGATTGGATAGCACCAGGATTATTAATGTGCAGATTATTATTGTTGTTGTTGTTATTATTATTATTATTATTATTATTATTATTATTATTATTATTATTATTAAAAATATGAGTAATATCTGCCCTCGAAGAACGAGCTCAGTTGTTGCTGTTCATGTGATTAGTGCTCACCGCAAGCAATGTATGTGTGTGAGTCTACTTCAGAAACTGCACAATGAATAATGAATTAGAAAGGAATAACATTTAAAATCAGGAAGCTAAAGTGCATGATTTAATCGGGAGGTGACGATAAGAGGACAAAAGGCGTTAGAAAGAGACAGGTGGGTTAAGGTTCAAGTACAGAAGGGGGCAAAATTCCCCCCTTACCTACACACCCTGTCCTGCGACTTTTCCACATGTACTTCCAGTACCGGCCTGGCTAGTCAGAGCTGAGCAGTCTACAACAAATGATAATACATTTCATCTTTAACCTTTAACCGAGCGGGAGTGAGTGAAAGAGGAGAACTTCAAAAGGTTTAAAAACCAGCTCAGAATCCGACTGATCCAACTGCCGAACTGCTGCATTCGAAACAGTTTGATTCTTGCCAGGTTTAAAACGGTTCATAACGGGGTTGGAAACTGATTATTTCCAGGTTTAAAACGGTTTATAACCGGGTTTGAGACTGATTATACCCGGCTGAGACCGACCCTAAAGGATTAAAAGACTGGCGGAGCGCTGCGCCAGGAGACGACCGGCCCGCTGAAGGAAAGAACGGGCGAGGATAGGGAAGGGACTAGCAAGGGGTTGATGGGAGAGTGGGATTGTAGAAGCCTGGCGGGAACACACATCAACTGTTTGTACATAAGCCTTTCTGCTGGCTTTTCAATTAGTCTGCACGGCCCTCAGCTCGTGTAGAAGTCCCCTCGGACCTCTTGCTGTTCGGTGTCGATCAATGGCCGCCATGACGCTGTGTCAGCTCGCCACCATCCTCTTTCTCGTCCCGTCATCCTTAGCGAGAAAGAGAGAAAGGGGGACAGAGTTCGCAGGATGCCGAGGCAATCGTCTGCATGGTCGTCAAAGCTTCGATCTGGTGGTGTGGTTAGTGTGGTTGTGGGTGCAGCTATTCGCAGATTTTAGTGCTGTCCAATTGACCTCCTGGACCGTCTTGCTTCCGTGGGGTCAGGATTCTCTCTCCTTCCTCCTCTCCATTGCTGCTTATTGTTATCTAGCTCTCCCCCTCATCTCTCTTTCTCTCTTCACCTGTTTATTTCAGTCTCTATTTACATTAACTACGCATCACAATTTTCAGAACTTCTCCCTCTCCCCCAGCAAATAAGAAGGTATTTGCCGCTATGATGAGTGAAATGAACGTCCAGGAAAAACAAAACAAAACAACAACAACATCAAGAACAACAACAACAAATCCCACAATAACAAGGAAAGAGGGGCTTTGAAACGTGCTCTGTGTATTCTGCATGGGTAGGCCCAAACATATATTACTGTCTTTACAACATTAAACGCGTAGGTTCGGTGAAAGTACTCTGATCGCAGCTAAATCATTCCGCGACGGAAAGAAGGAGTCGATATGTCGATCGTAACGAGAACAGATGGCGCTGCTTAAAGCCACAATTTTTCTCCTATAACCGGCTCTCCTTTGTGGCAGCTTGCAGCAGTCCGCGAGACTGTCAACCTGAACAGAACGAATCCTACCAAACAAAACAGATTTACTGGCTTCTGCAGGCGATCACTTAATCATTGAGAAAGAGCTGCTGGTCTTGCTTTGCACTTTTTAAAATGGAAGATGGATTGGCCGGAAGTGCAAGTGACGTCATTTGCTCGCTTTCGCCGGGTTCCTGCGCGGCGTTCTCCGCCATTTATCTCTGGTTCGCTTCTCGTCAACGTGGCAATTCGCACGTGGCAATTAATTAACTCAGCCGCAAAGTGTGAAATTGGAATTTAATGGAAAATAAAGGGACAGATAATGTCCGTAACACTTAAGTCCCATGAACTGGGATTCTTTCAAAAAAAAAATAAAAAAAAATTCACCCACCAGCGCCCAGAAATATCTGTTGGCGGTTTTACAAGTTTGCTACATCAGCTTGGAACTGTCAATCTTCTGATACAAAAATAAAGAAAAAAATAAGAAAAACTACACTCATCACGGATGCAGTCGGATGCCTCATATCACCCGCATTACATTTTCTACCCAAGGAAAAAAAACAAACAAACAAAAAAACCACGATAAATAATGGCTGCTTGATCAGTTAAGTGGGGAATATATGGCTCTCCAACCACAACTCAGCAAGAGGGGTAATGAAAAGGTGAAGACTTTTAAACATTTTTTTGTTGCTTGCCCGGATGTCAAGAAGGAACACGTCGAAAGGGAGAGAACTCAGCTAGTGTCTACACTACACAAGTTGCAATGGATTTTGATTATATTTAGCTGAGGTAGTATTGGGTTGTTTCCTCACAAAAAATAGAGTTTTTTTTTCTCAATAGATGTCGCTTTATTTAGACGAAGTTCTTTCCCCTCTAAGACGAGTGTGCGCTACACAATCAGTAATTCTTACTCCAGGGTTAATCGGACCAAACATTACTGGGGAGGGGCTGGGGAAGGAGTTGTTTATGTGGAGCAAACACTGCAGAACAAAAACATCCCGAAAAAATAATCACACGTGGGGTCCGCTAATAGAAACAGCATGCCGGTGACTGGGCACAATGGCGGCGAGAGGCAACTGTCGGGGGACTGTAGCCGGGGTTACAACCTAGTCCCTTGTCAGTGTCAGTCAGCCAGTGTAACAATGAGAGTGAGAGAGTGTAGCAGTCTGCTTGTAGCAGCCACCAGGTGGTGCGGTTGTCACTGGTCCAGGTAGACAGGTCCAAATTGTATTATAATTTTGTTATTCAGACAGAGATTAACACCACCCACACAGGTGAAGGTGTAAAAGTTTGAACTGTTGGTACTTTGCCATCAGTGACACAAGTCCACTCTTTTATTAACAAATCCCAGACGAGTGCATTTTCCTTTCGTACATTGAAGGCCATTGAAGTATGTTTTTCTGTCTCTATTGTCCTGATTGTCTCTTATCATGTTTACAATATTTCCAAACTCGGCATTTTTGCTTTCGTAAGCGATAGTTTCCCTTTGTTGTTTACGTTTTTCAAATTTTAAAAACACAGCTGCATGCATCTGAGATTGATTTTTAATTAAGCCAGTATGTCTTGAGTCACAACACTGCAATCTTCTGATCTTTTAGAAGTCGTTACAGGAGGTTTTTGGTAAATAATTACTCTCGATTAAATAAATCAACATATAGAAAAACAACATTTAAACATTTAAACATTTAATATATTCGTCAGAGAAAAGTCTGTGTGTGTGTGTGTGGTGGTGCGTGGCTGGGGATTGGGTAAATGTATATTTAAATTATTAATTTATAATAACATAATTATATTTAAATTTATATTTTTCCAAGGCTCTAAACTGTTGTTACTATTTAAGTCTAGGGTCATGTATTCTGTGTTTGAGAGGGCAAACAGAGACTTGTAGTGCTAGTATTTACTGCGCTATAAGAGCTATAGGCTTTAGAAATTCGATTGTGATGATTATTATTGTTGCCAACCTGTACCCTGATCAGTCCCTTGCAGGGAAATACGTGTAAAGTGTCACTGGTATCACAGGAGGGACTTTGAACACGACAACGACAGTCATTAGAAAACCATTCACTCTTATTACTAACCTTAAAAGCCCTGCCATCATAAGCTTTGGACTCCAGAAACGGGGGTGAGGGGCGAGGAACAGTTTCTGCTCAACATTTCACTGCATAATTTACTTTCTGAAAGGTAAATTGTCTCCCTCTTTGTCGGAAAGGGAAAATTGGAAAAAAAAATTCATTTTTGTGTGACACCAGAGAATAAGTCTTACGCTAGTTTCTTTAAATGCACTATTGCGGTACAATATGTAATAATTTTCTATATAAAAAAGATGAACAACTTCTGGAAGTTAGAAACAGCCGGAAAGGTTAGGGGAATATAGACAGCGAGACTTAAAGAGTAACGCGAGTTTTTTTTAATTTCAAAAAAAAAAAATTACTTTCATTATTTTCATTGAAAGATATTTATTATCAAAAAGTAAGGTGAGCGATCAACTCCCATTCACAAGATTTCAGCCTTTCAACACAGCAAATTCTCACCTGGGTTTTGGAAGGTGAAATACGATCTTGTGACCTCAGAAATATCGGCTCGCTGATTGGCGAACTCTTTATTAGCATATCTTGAAGATCTCCCATTGGCTGTTGCCTATAGAGACCATAAATTCATTAATTTGAGTTTAATGCGCCCCTGCTTTTTAAGAATGAATTAAAGATTCACTACACATGCTGATAACAAACCAATAACAGATTATGTTTTGTTAACTGGCCGTTTGAGTTTAATCATTAGGTTGACTCTGGTTAACCTTAACTCACCTCGATTTTTATTATGTTATTATTATTATTTGTACTGTCTGTTTATGAATAAATTTAGACAAAAAAGCTTATTTATATCATTCGGACATTCAAATGTTTCCATCAAACTCCATATTTCTTGGCCAGGACTTGGAATCTGTTGCAGAATACCGATGTATCGTTCGTAAGAGTTAGAAAATGTCCTTCATGATTTGCTTTCCTTTCCTCGCGAGGAGCACAGAGCTCGGCAACCTCTGTATCCGAGTGTCGTGCTGCATCCATATACCAGCACCAGACGATGAAAACAAATTTCTCTGAAATAAAAAGATTGCGAAAATAAGATTTTCAAACTATGGCTTCAAATATAGGTGGCAGCATGTTTGTCCATTCTGTTAGCCCTTTGCGAAATGAAATTTACTGTACTCGTTAACCCGAGTTTCACTGAGAGGTGACCCACCATCCTACCCGACTATCGTCACACAAAATGGCGACTTTTCATAACTCAGTCGAGAATTCAGTTGAGATCAGTATATTCAAAGGCGTCCACATTCAGACAGGCGAATTATTCATTCACATCTTCGACAATTAGCATCTTACAACGATCTAAGCCAAGCCGTTAAAAAAAAGTGTTGGTTTTTATTTATTTTTTTTTATTCAGGTAGTCCAATAACTCTAGATTCCAGTATTGAAGATGCATACATCGAAAGGAATTCCGCAAATTACTTTGAAGAGACAGCAACGACGTGTGACAAGTGTCAACACGCCATATTTTGCCAGGGGCCTTCACTCTTGAGATTGTCGTTGTGTATCAACAGTCATCGCGACAAGCATCAACACGGAGACGTCTATACTGCTCTATCAGACCCGCTCTCGCCGGCCTTTCTTAATTGCTATTTCAATCGTTAGTCCACACCTAGCACAACTTCAGTCCTCGGTGTCTCCCAGTTTGATTTCTCCTCTTGGAACGGGAGTAGGGGGGCCAGTTAGGGCAGAGGAGAGACGGTGATTGGGAGGGTGCTTGAAAAAAAAAAAAAGGAGCGGTAGGAACAGTCCAGGGTGTGCCTATGAGAGGGAGTGTAGCCCGAATTGGACACACGTGGCAAAGTGGGGTTAAGCGATCTCTAGTAAAAAAAAAAATAAAAAATAAATAAAAATAAGGAAAAGGGTTTTAGTTTGGATTTTCGGCTTTTTTTCTATTGTTTTCCCTACTTTTTCTACAAAGAGGGATATGGGTAAAGGGTGATATTTTCCTATTATTTTTTTTTTTTTTTTAATTTCTTTGTCTGCAAAGGTGATAATGTCTACATTAAGGCTTCTTTGTCGAACGAAAAGGAAATTTTCGCTCAGATGTTATAAATTAACTCTTTTGCTTCCAATAACTCCTAAATGGAGTCACTGGCGTTTTTCGCATTATTCTTAATGTTACTAGTTTCGAACTGCAATTTTTAATTTAATTTTAAAATTATAATTTCAATCATTCATATTTTATGTTTCATTTCTACTTCTTCTATAGGTACATTTCAAGTAATAGTGAATTTGTGGTCGACAAGATTTGTTGTATTGGTAAGCCTAAACATTAGAAAACAAACTTGCTTGTTGTGGATCTTTAATATTCTGTCATTGACATCAAATGCTGATCATCTTTTGCTCTCAATGGGACAGAGCAACACGCGCAACACCTTAAAGCACAGACCTCAAGATTCCATGTTTTAACATTATAGAAACCAGTTTTAGTTCCAAACCTTTGATGGCGCAAACACAAGAATTTGATTGTCTTATTTTTCCACCTTACTCCCCTTGTCATGGTGAAAAGACTGTCAGTCTACTCGCATCCATTATTCTGTCCTTTTTGACAGATCTCTGCCTCCTTCGTTTAGATGTCTGTTAACTGGATATGGGGATAATTTCTGCTCTTTTGTGTACACCCTTAAAAAAGTGGTCCAACAGACAAGCAGTATTACAGAACTGGGGTGTGTATGGGGGGAATTAGAAACGGGTGGAGTGAGGATTCCTGAAAGACGAAGGAAAGGAGTCCCAGGGAAAAGCCTTTTAGTTCGTCCCTAAACTGTGAGCATGCCCGTGCACCTGGCAAGCATTGTACTCCCAGCATGTCTTTCATGAAGGACCTGGCACATTTCCTAGGCCAGCCACAAACCTTGATGTTCCTGTTTTCAAACTGCTCGATGACTTCCTTCCTGTCTTGCGCAGTTCCGCGTTTGTGTTTTGAAACAATACGTATCCATGGACTCCAAGTCTTAAGTGTAAGTAGTCCTACAATATCCTCGAGATGACTTCCCCTTTCTTTCATTCCCTCTTTCCTTCTCTCTCTCTCACTCGCCAGGGCTACACCTTGTTTTCTGAGCTCAAAAGATGGCTTCATGTGCTGTAGTTGCAGGCTGGTGGTCTGTGCAGTAGGAAGAACGTGTGACATTTGGCGGTCCTTGTCCTTGTCCTGCGCATGTGAGAGATGAACATTGGAAGGAGAGTGCGTGTGACGGCGGCGCGTGACGCACACAGTATAGAGAGCGAGGACTAAATGATTTGATGCACTGGACTCAAAGTTTTCTAAATAGTTCGTTAAAAGCTGTAAAGTTTTTACACAGTTCCAAAGCTTCTGATCAAAACAATAGAAACATGGGACATGAACAAATAAGAAAATAATGTCCTCTTATACCCATGATGGGAAATCTATTATTATTATTATTATTATTATTGTTTAAGAGCAGGACAACGTGGGATCACATTTTTTCTGGCAATAAAAAAATTAATAATGATAGCACTTAGCTCTGTGACACATCACACAAAAAAAAAAAAAGACAAAGAAAGATTTATCCAGGTTTAGTCTAGCGCATGCGCGTCCTAAGCTGTTAGTGTTCCTTCCTGTTTATTGTTTATGTTGTGACCCAGTAAAGTGCAGAGGTCAGTTGACACGGAACCTTGTACTTAGCTACAGAACTGGAAAACAATTTACCGGCTGTTTCATTGCGACTGGCAGATCTGACAAAACAGAAATGTCCGTGTACATCAGGCAGACCAGACACACACAACCAGACAAAACCATTTCCACTCTTGCATTTTCTCATGGGGCTAGTTGCCCGTTTCTAAACTCTAATACCTGTTTAAAGAATATTTTAAAACTTTTAAAATCGTTCCAATGCCATTTTGATTCTTGCACAAGCGCATAAAAAAATGCTGTTGATGGGAATAAATGTCGGGTTCAGTTTTATATTATTTAAAGCAATTTTAGTTTGAAAAGGTTTTGAAATCGTGCTTTACACTGTGTTTCTATAAAACTGAGTATCTAAACAAATTTAAGGCTTTAAAGTGTTTTAATTTGGAAATATATTGTGCAGCTGTCTCCTTAAAAGCAAAGCACAGCTTCTCCTTTCACTTTATTCTCGTATTGTAAGGTAGAGTAGGACCAAGTATGTAAGACAGAAAATGTTATTCGACTGAAGCTAAACACTGATGGCTGTTTCCGACAGATAACTCCTGGAGGCGTCAGCAAAGCTCATTATGTACCTGTTTCTTCATAATAAAAAAAAATTAAAAAAAAGTGTAAATAGACAAAACAGTTCCCGCAAGCATTTTATGTCTAAGACAGAATGTCCCATACAGAGCGCAGGGAACCTGGTCTGACGGTTGCTCTAAACGTTTTAACCGCCACTGCCGAGAGCAAGGCAAGTCTTGGACAGTAGAGTGAGAAGTTGCTGGCTCACGTCTGCGTGTTTACCGGTTTTTTCTATTTTTAACTTTTTAAACCTCCCTTGCACGTGCTGCGCACACGTTTGGATTGAGCGAATTGAGACCTCGCCTCTGTCGTCACCGTTGTGCGTGACTATGCGAGCGCGCGCGTGTGTTTGTGAGGGCGCGTCTACAGATGTCGCTGCTTCAAAGACTATTTCCTACAGGCTTTCTAATGGGGCTCATGTTGAATGTTTGAGCAAGTTAGACAAAGTTGGGTGTATGAAGGACACAGGACAACCATGTGTGTGGTGCTGTCATTTGTTGTGCATCGTCTCGTCACCAAGCGAGTGGTGCCGATGATAAGCCAGATGATGGTGGCGATGATAAGCCAGGTGATGGTGACGATGTACACCATGCACTAACATGAATATGAAGAGTCAGACCGAGGATGTTCCTGTCAGAATGTATGCCAGTCTCACTAGTTTCATCACCTTGCCTGCTTATTTATTTATTTTACACAACGGGCATTTAACAGAGTCCACAAACCACGAAAGTATCAATTTCCAACTAAGGATGGTTAAATCCGATGCATAGACGTGAAGTAAACAGACCGTTACACTACACCTAAAAACTACAACAAACGATGTGACTATACTCATTTATGTGAGCCGTTTGTGTCCCTCCCTCTCTCTCTCTCTGCACTGTGTCGTTCGTGCAGTTCATGTCAACTCTAATCGCGTGAGTTCCGTTCATCCTCGATGTACTGCAGCTCCCCCCTCCTTCTCCGCCCCCACCACCATCTCCCAGCGACGATCCCCCATGCCTGATCGTGCCCTATCGACCTTCGGTCTTTGCGACCTTTGACCTGCGGGTGCGTGAGCTGGCGGGCAAGCCAGGCCCAGTTTTCAGCAGCCAGTTCCCTCCTCCCCCCTACTTTCCAGTCCGTCATCTGCGAGGATGAGGGAATGTGGCGGCGCCCGGATGTTGGGCTGTACCTTACAGTTGCTGTAGCTGCAAACTCTGGCAACTCTCAGCCACTTCCTGTCGTTTCTAAAGTCCCGATATAAGACAGCAGAAAGCCGCTCGACTCCCTTACTCCACCCCAACACACACCCTGACCTCACCCAATCAGTTTCTTGGTGACGTGCAGCCTGAGAGTTTTCTTCACATTTTCAGTTATCTCATGTTATTACTATACAAAGAAAGACAAGAACTGTATTGAAAATTATAGAAAATTATTCAAGCTCGCAATGTCACATTTGTAAACAGATATTCCTAATTAACTAAACACATCCCTGACGAATCCCTTACTTCCCTGGTGAATCCATCACATCCCTAATGTCTGTGTTACTGAACTTTTTCTGTGCATGGGGAATGTTTGCAGGAATGTATATCGAACATATCAGCGGGGGGGGGGATTCACCCAGATTTGGGGAAATAGTATGCTACACTGAGTACTCTCTAGACGTTAACACTTACATCAAGAATTTTATTATTCATGTCAAATGTTGAAGACAAGATGAGTGACATCTTTTGAGTAGGACCTTAGTCGTGGGGTCTGGATAGTTCACTGAGGGTGTCGACATGTTCTTCACGCCCCTTGATGCTGGAGAGCTGCTGAAGAGGTTGTTGAGAGCCCACTTACATGGCTGCCCTTCTTCTGGATTTGATCTTCACCTACACCAGATCACTTTTTGACCTCTGCTCTTTACAGGGGTTGCTGCTAGTGCTCTTGTTGTTGCTGCTGTCATCGTGTTGCTTCAAACATAATAATAATAATAATAATGAGAGATTATTTTATAGTATTTTTTTTCAATCGGTTACGAAAACATTTATTTATATTTACACTTTTATAGTAATCAATTCGCCGAGTTGACAGCTTCAAGACTTATTTTGCTTAATTTTCTGATCAGACTGTAACGAGTAAGATTACATCCCATGTGCTATGAAAATATTTTAAACAGTCTGAGACACATCAAGCATTATTATTATTATTATTATTATTATTATTATTATTATTATTATTATTCCCGGTCCAGACAACATGTCAGACAGAAGTGCACGGTGCAGCTATGGAGCAATTGGAATATCCCCCTACCCCCGTTCTATCGTCCTTCTGCGAGCAAAAGCTGAATATCAAATTTCAATCCTCACTCTTATATTTCCAATAATCGCTTCCTAAAGAGAGATGGAAAATCAGTTAAATGATCACGTGAGTCATGGTGGCACGGCTCTCATCAGCCGTTGCTCGGAGCTCTACTCCTCCTCTCTCGTCAGTTGAGCTCTCGACATGCTTTTCCCGGTGAGTAAAATCGTTCTTAAGGGAGTGCTCTCGTGTGAGTTTTTAAAGGTTTCAATGGCATTGGTCTGAAACTGCAAAAATATGAAAAAAATAAAATTTGTGTCGGAAACTGAAACCGAACACCAAGAAACAAAGTTTTGCTCGTGTCGCGCTGACCTCCAGCTATCAGCTGGTGTTTGTGTGCACGTACAAGGGCTGGGATCTCACGTGCAGTGTGAGCGCATGCGCGCGCGTGTGTGTGTGTGTGAAAGTTATGAGCAATAAAAACGTGTGAACAGATACGTTGAAAGCATCAATGCATCAATTCTCAATGTTTCTTCAGGTTTACTTTTCTAGTTGTGTCTGAAAAAATGCGGTATCTCTGTGTGGGCATTTTTTGTTTGTTTGTTTGTTTGTTTATTTGTTTGTTTGTTTGAAGTTGTGTCAGTTTAATACATCCACCAATCCTCCTGCATTGAAAACACTCTCTATACATACACATCATCATCATCGTCGCCGTCGTCGTTATTTAACATTCTGTTTCAAGGAATACAAAATGAAGGGTCCGTGATATTCACTGTGGTGTGTGAGACTAAAATCGCAGCTCCGTCTTTCCCTCGGCATCACTGCTAACCGGTCCGTGCAGCAGGACCATTGATCCAAGTCCTCGAGGTTTTTCTCTCGTGAGCTCGCTCGCCGTGACCCTCCCCCTCCCCTATTTACCCTGGAAGATGATTCGCCAGTCCCTCCACACCTCTTCTCGCCCTGTCACTGGCCTCCCTTCTTCTTGAGTTGTTTGCCGAGGGTTTTCAGGAGAATATCGTCTACTGTTTAGTGATACTTTGTACAGGTGTAAGACTGAAAGGCCCCACAGAGAGAGAGAGACAGAGAGAGGGGGTAGAGAGGAGAGAGTGATGGAGGAGAGGGGTAATATTTTAAATACCTTCTTTGCTTCCCTCTCTTGGATCACATTTGTCAATACATGACTCTTGGCCAATGGTATGGAGGCTTGTATACACCGAGACCTTTTAAAACATTTAAAAGTTTTTTTTTTCATAACCTATAAACTGCATTATTACTTCAAATGGCAGAAAGTCTCTGATTGAAAGATAAACCTTATATGTCTCGCCTAAAAAATGGCTTAAAAACACATAAATGATTTAAGATTTGAAAATAACGGTTCGAGATAAACACCCAAAACGATTTGTGAAAAAAAAAAAAATCCGGTTCGAGATCAAAACAAAAATGGTTTGAGATAAACAGTAAAAGAACAAGAAGGGTCTGTTGTCAGAGGAAAGTAGCAGCAAACAACATGGCCGCGGGTGTCTGGAGCGGACGGTGCCATCTTGTCTCAGCCTCCTGGCATCTGGCTTTGAAACAGCCGACCGCGCCCTCCGATGTATTCTTCTAGAACTTCGCGACTCGCCACCGTGACCCTGACAGGGGAAAAGGTCAGCTTTCTGTCAGGATGGCTGGCCACCCGCACACGATGCATGCACTGCCTCTAGCATAGCAGTAACTCATAATTCCTGAGTCGATGAAGAACGGGTACAGACATTTCAAACCCAACTGCCAAAGAGGGTTTTGAAAAAAGGGGAGAAGGGGAATGGTGAGTGGTGCGGTGGGATGAAATCTTTCTAGACACTGGGGCCCGATGGTAGGACCGGCTCACTGGACGCACAGCATGCGACTTGGGACTGGCTCTACAGTGAATACCTCCCACAGGGCAGTTGGTATATTACAGAGTAAGTTTTCACATGTAAAACTTGTTTATAAATCCATCTTTGTCTACAGATGGCTATCTACCAAGTTTTGTCCAAAGAAAGTTATTTTATTTACGTTGAGTGGACGTTTGGCAGTTGGATTTTGTACATGACAGACACGGACTGGAGGATAGAAAGGTTCCATGCAGAGAAATCTTTAGATAAATGCACATCATCCCAACACTTCTCAAAACAGTACTTTCTTCATCTTCATCGCCATCCAGGATCCCTTAGATACTCCAAAATGGCAGCTGGAACTCGTGTAGCTTGAGTAAAGGATGAGTCTTTACACTGAATAAGGATCTGAAGCCTCAACAGTCACCGGTGTGTTCAATGACAGAGTTGGATCTTTGCTCCTTTTCTGTAAAATTAAGAATATTAATTCAAATATATTTAAGTATAATTATTTCAAATTTTTCTGACAGCGAAAAAATAGCGGTGTAGTCAAGACTGAGTGTAACAACAAAAATATTAACAGTCTTGTTTCTAATCACAGTTTAAGCGCAATCAGGAAACATTGTGATCGTTGTCTAAACTAGCTTTGTTTGTAGGTGGCATGATGACATCATTGACGAGGACGACGATTGATAAGGATGTAGACAAGAGCACACACGTCGCCAAACTCTGCGGGACAAAGCAGCAACCTGTATGTCTGAGCGCACAGACAGTCTGCGCATGCCCAGAGCCAGCGAGAAGGCGCGAGAAGGAGCGAGAGCAGGATGGAGAGTCTGGAAAAGTCATCAGCACGACTCTGGCATTCAGGTGGACCACCGCGCGCCCCACAAATGCCTGCTGCCGGTCCGCCTTTGTTTCCTGTAGTGTCAGTACCACATGCAAGCAACTCGAGGAAAGGAAGAAAAAAGGGTGGCCGCCGAGCTGTGAAAGGGAGGGTGGGAGGAGGAGGAGGAGAAGGAGGAGGAGGAGGCTAAAACAGCTCCATCTGACTGTAAGTCAAGGGGGGTAAGTACGAGGAAGGCACAAATGTTTTTTAGTTGTGTTAGCAGCGAACCGCGGGCTGAGCGTTTGTCCTTTGTCTAGCGACATGTAAATATCTTAATTAAGTCAACAATGGAAAAATTTAATATTATAATCGAAACTATGTTAAACATGAATAATATTATGATTTAATGTATGATAGTGTTGAAAATGTAATTAAAATCATTTAATAATGCAAAAAGTAATGATGCAAGTAGAGACGGTTTGTAATGTGTAAATATAGTAAATAAAACATTTGTGGTATAAAAGGCATCAGCATCATTAGCCAAACAGCTGCTGATACAATGATGAGAAACAATAACATGTTGTTGCCTGTTCTGTCGCCAAGCGCAACACAGATTTATGAAGAACAGGCTAATTAACAAGAAGCAGGGACCACAAAAAAGAGGGAAGGGGAGGGACCACACAGGTACCGCCGACACGCACGGCTTAGAGATAAGAGTTAGTGAAATAAAAGGTGAGGAGAACAACAATACACAGAACTTCTTTCCGCGGACAACAAACAGTACAGGTTTCATCCTCAAAAAACTTATTTCTGCCTACATATCAACGGATAGAACATTATTATTATGAGCGCTTCGTGGAAAATTATTTCTCCCCTCTCTCAAACCTTCACCCTTCCCTCCATCCTCCCATCCCGCCCTCCGTCACGCCACACTAAGACGCGGCGTTGGTATCTGCAAAGGTCCGGATAATAGCTCAGGTTTCAGACCTGTCAAATGTTATGAATTTCAAAGCGGCCGACACAGATCGCTGGAAGGAAAGGCATGGGAGGGGTAGGCAGGCCGGGGTTGAGAAGGGAGGACTGACAGGAGGGAAGGTTGGAGATGGAGGTGGAGGTAGGGGGAGGCTGGAGGCTTTCTGAGGGAGAAAGGTGGTTGAGTAGGCGGTCTGTTCCTTAGACTTGGGTGTGGAGGGTATCGAGGAAAGGAGGGAAAAAAAAAGAAGAAAAGCTCGGCACTAATTTTCCGCACTGGAATACGGCTAACATGGATGGTGCTTGAGCTAGGTGGAGGAAGGGTACATGCACAATGGAGAACGGTGAATGCCTGTCTTTAGCTTTTGTGTCAGGCAGGGTAATAAGAAGACCCAGTCTGAAGAAATAAAGTTTTCCCATAAAGCAGCTTTTCATGTTATTATTAAATGTAGTTGTAGAACAAATATCTGCGTGCGTGCGTGCGTGTAGAGAAAAAAAAAGTGTGTGTGAGAGAGAGAGAGAGACTCCTTTGAGCATGTTATATTTTGATAAAGATTATGTTGTCTGTATTCCTACCTGTTCATTGCTAACTTTTGAATCCTGTTATTATTCTGAACCTGTGTGACGTGTCACTGACCCTTATAACAAGTTAATATTCGAGAAAGATGAAGTGTGTGAAATTTTTTTTTTTTTCATTCAGACCATCTGATCAGTCCCTCGTTATTGTTTACATCTGTGCACGAGCGTGTCAGCATGAAGTGTGGTGTGCACATAGCACGTGTGCCTTCTGTCTGTGTGTGTGCGTGTGTGCGCATGCGCACAGAGTATTTACGATGAACGCACTCTTCAGTCTCGGTAAAAAGTTCTCTCGGAGGCAGAAGGATGGCTGCGAGGTACAAGTGTCCATAAACTCGATGCTATGTAGAGAGATTGCAGGACGATGTCGAGAGAGATTACACCATGATGTTTACAGAGATTACACGTTTATGTTGGTGGCGGGTGCTTCCCTGTCTCAAGCTGTAACGCCATTTTATGGTCCCTTGGCTCTGTGATTAAGCCCGGAAAGATGGAGGAGGTTTATCTTGGTTTGCTTCGGTGCACCGAGAATTCGTTTTATTTGTCGATGCCATTCTGATAGAGAAGTACTAATCATGGCATTTGTCCAACTTAGCAACTCCACACGGCTTTGCCCACTTTCTAACGTTCAAAACCTTTAAGAAAATGTCGCAAAAAATGTTGTAGATGGTAGATATTTGCACGTGAAAATGCCACAAAACGGTTTGTATTTGCATATCAGCGCACACGTGTTCAACCGGTGTTAACTAGGGTGCATGCGAGCACGTGCACGAACACATACACACACACACCATACACTAACTTAGATACAACACACACACATATATACAAAGCACGGCTAACTACTCACCGGCTGACGATGTGTAGACGATCTTTCTAAAGTAAATCCCAGTGACAAGATGTGTAAACAGGAGGGAGGTGCTCGTGTGGCTGTGAAGCTGTAGTTACCTCATGGACAACTATCTCAGGGGTATCCCAACACTTTATCTACCCAATGTTCATCGTGCCCAGTTGGCCGAGTTTGCATACATAATACAAAACTGTGAAACTGTCTCACTATAAGACAAAGAAGTCTTTGATCTTTAATAAATATTACCGCTGCTTTAACTTTCATTGATATTTTTGTCTGAATACCTTCACTTGAGTATATCAAATCGTCTTTGTCATAGATTATATACACGAGCACATATTAAATAATCTCATTAAGACATACGCAGACTACTCTAAATGTTTAAAATATTTCCAGAACTCAAGCCTAAGTTGTGTTCATTGACATGTTGACTGGAAGAACTGGTCACTTTAATACAAATAAAATTTACAGATTAGTAAAAAGATGGCGGCCGGAGATGTTCTCGGGTATCAATGTTGCGGTAAGATTTATATTTGGGCCGACGTGCGCCAGAAATGTACCCGAGGGGAAGAACATCCTCCATTTCTTCGTTCAGTCAGCACGCCTTCAGCGCCATGTTTTTCTTTCTTTCCTTTCCATTTCCTTCTGCTCATTCCCATGTGCAAGGGAAATCACCCTGACACATCACACGCAGTTGCCTTTCCATGCCATGCAAATTAAACACGTGCATGTGACACCACGTGATCAGCAAAGCGAGGCTGTGCACGAGAATTTTTTTGTCCTGCTCTCCTGCACATCACAGGTACCTCATTTTCTCAGTTGTCTTCCCCTAATGAAATTACATGGCCGCCGCGATATTCAACGCCAGTCGTGCTGCTCGGGCAGTATTATGTGTCGTGCTGCTCGGCCAGTATCATCTGTCGCCAGTTCTGATAATTACCAAGATCTAGCCATTGAGATCGTCTTCCTGAAAGATTGACGAGTTTTAGCAGAATTAAAAAAAAAATCAGTCATTCCTCTGCTGTCTAGGGGAAAAAAATGGAAGTGGAAAGACAAGGGTTAGGAAAAAAAAAAAATAAAATAAAAAAAAAGACAGCGTCCTCCACTCATCCACTTTCTACCTTCACACTCTTCTTATGTCTCGTTTCTGGAAATCCCACCCCACCACCACCTCTCCTCCACCCGGCACTAAGGACTCATACAGCTGCACAAGCTGTTGTCGGATCTCTTGCTGTGGGTGTCCGTGCGTGTCCTGTGCGACTTGTTTAGCAGTGAAAAGCAACTTTAACATCATATGTTGGGAACCATGCACTACTCACATTGTCAAGTGGAGAGTGAATGCTGGGTATTTCTTCTTTAGTCAATCTGAATTATCGAAACCTGGACAACAGCATCATCCTGATGATTGCTCTGATTGCTGGGAAATATTCATCCCTAGGACGCAACGTCCAACGAATTTATTATTCTTACCTTGTTAAATTTATTTTTATCATTTTTGTGTTAGAAATCATCATATTTACGTTTAAGGTCATTTAATATCCCCCACACCTTTTTTTATTTTTTATTTTATTTATTTATTTTTATTTTTTTTTTTTTTTTTGCTTCTTCTACTTCTTCTTTTCATTTCAAAATCATCATTATCAACACTTCCTCGTTTGTTGATTTATTTTTTTACTGTATATGCCCCGTTTGTATTGTAGGCTGTCACACTTTTAATATTTTCACTGACGTGTGCTTGAACTGGAGGTGATGGGAAGAGTTGAAAAGAACAGCTGCTGCAAGGTCAATGCAGCCTCGCTCGTAATTCTCCAGTAATCGATACTCCACCGGAGCGAGGCCCGGCATGGACCTCTCAATTTTTGAGCAAAACTCTCAGCTTTTATTGTGGTGCGTCCCCCAGTCGAGTGCACGGGCCCCTTCAAGTCGTGGGACAATATTTAGTTTATATTTACATCTCCACAACACAGTGGGTCTGTCCTAAAGTTTAGGGGACAGTGTGAAGTGGAAACTGTTGAACTGTCAGAAAAAAAAAAGTCAGTGCACGTTTAGCCTGGAGACCCTGCTGTCCATCGGTGCTATCTAATGAATTACACGCGCCGGCTGGCTTGATTTATCAACTGGAAATTTAGTTGACAATGCACACCATCACACGGCCTTGGTGATAAAGAGGCCAGACACTTGCACCGCCATTGGGTTAATAGGAAAATGTGAAGGGGAACCATCTCATCTAGATTTTTCTAAAATCTCTTGTCATTTCTTTCTTTCTTTTTAAATTTTCAGACCTTCCGAAAGTTTGAAATATTTTGGATTGTATATCATTTTTGTGTTAGTTGTGTGTATATCTCGCGGTTCTCAGTCGACTTTGTTTGTTCTCTCGTCTGTCTGCCCGAGGTCTCCTACAGCAGCTCGACAGCTTAATGTGGCTCAGAATCAGTGAAAACAATCAAATATAAAAATCTGTATAAAAAAGAAACAACATTATTGAAACAGTGAGTCTGGAACTAAACAAAACAATTATAAAATATTAAATTATAAAAACCACTAATAGATAAATACACACACACACATACACGTACACATGGGCGAGTATTTTTCATTAGATTCACTTAGGAAAGAAAATTGAAGAATACGTTCTTTGTAATAATTCTCTGGGTTATCTTTACTCCACGATGATAAAGTTATTTAAATAATTGTATATGAAATCCTGTTAATAAATATAGAAAAACTGTATATTGAACAATAAATAATAAATCAGAGTAAGCACAGTACAATATATCTGCTAAAATGTATTATCGCATTAATTCTGTGTATAGGTATACGTTTAATACAGAATATTTTTATATATTTGTTGCACTTACTTAATATGATTCCATTTATTTAATTTTGTATTTATTTTTAAAAGTTTGAATATTGTTCTTTGCAAGACAAATGGCTTTAGGGCTAGCAAGGTCTAAAATTTGTTCTCAGGTTTTCCCCACTTAATGAAGTCGGTTGTATTTTAATGGAACATGTGGTGAATTGTTTGGTAGTTGGAAAGTATGAAGACAGAAGCTAGATGTTTGTGAAAACAGCAAACACAGCCCGTAAATCACAGCTGTTTCTGTACTCACCGCTTCTTTTTCGCCGCCAGACACCAAGACACTAAAATCGGATATCCTGGGTTCACATCTCATCTCAGGCCCGTGAAGTTTTCTCTGGATGCGGTATCTGCTACAAGCTCACATCAGTTGCTGACAGCGGAAACATCGCCATCCAGCTCTCTCTTGTGTACTCATTTGTAACATTACTGAAGTCCAACAAATATATATTTAAGTTTATTTATTTTATAATAATGTGTAAACAAAACCTCAAGTGATATACCCTTTGACCGATAATATTTATTTTCTAAATTTTGAAAGTCCAACAAACACTTTGTTTTGCTTACAGAAATGATTTTGCTAGTCACCAATCGCCATCTGCTGTCTTACAGATGCCGCGGGAGGAACAAAGGCACAACACGGTGTCCTTTATGATGAGATGTTACCTTTTTTTTACACCTGAGTCCGAACTCTCTGTAGCGGCGGGGTGCCGAAAAGCGCGGTGGAAACGGTCACAGGTGTTGAGAGTTATTTTGTTAGCTTTGAAAAGAATTCACCAGGTCGAACTTCGGCCAATGATGTCGCTCCGTCAGACTCGCAAAATAAAAAAACAAATAAAACTGAAAAAGAAAAAAAAAATGGAAGTGTGAGCATGGGAAATAAACGATGGTCCAGACAAACTGTCGTATTGACCGCTATTGATACTGTAGTTATGGATTACATGAAAGTCAACAACACTCAAGAACCTCTCACAAAGCTGCTTGTTGAAACCCATGCACTTAGCAATGGCGGGACTTCTTGCAAGGAGCCAGTGTCATGATCAAAGGGCGAGATCCATTCGCTGCCCTCGGCATCAGCTCCGTAATCGAGTAAACGTTAGAAACACGCAAAAGGTTTCCAAGACAGATATTAGCGAGGGCAACACGGCACGAGGGGGACGAGGGGGCCAAGTGGAGAAGCTTTTGACCAGCAATCAGTTGTATTCTTCGCCAGCAAATGGCGCTCAAACCAAAGCCTATCGTCCAAATTAAATATGTTGACTCGAACTGGATGGCAATGGCGGAGGAACAAAACTCGGTACACAGGCGAGGCAAACTCGGCCAAATACTGGCTCCGGGTGGGCACAATGGCCACGCATCCTCTCGCCGTCCTCCTGCCAAACCCTACAAAACAAAGGAGGCGGGGCCTTGACGGAGGGAGCTGCCAGTTCCCAGGCAGTGGTGCCAGATCGATCGAGCGATTGGGAGGCGAGGTCAAGGAGGAAGTCTTCTAGAGGCTGTCGTCTGGGCCCTCCTTTTTCACCATCTTCCCCCTCTTCCTTCCATTTTCCTCTTCTTCCTTTCATCCCACTGCTTTGCTGGTGATCGTGTTCGGAGCCAAGCAAAACCTCGTGTGTGTGTGCTTGTTGTGTGTGTGTGTGTGTGTGTGTGTGTGTGTGTGTGTGTGTGTGTGTGTGTGCTTGTTTGTGTGTGTGTGAGAGAGAGAGACAGAGATGGTGAGGCGTAGGGAGGCTAGCTATATATAAGTTCTAATCAAGAGAAACTATAAAAAAATGAATAAAATTTATAATTGTGATATTATTTCTGTCTTGCGATATGTCATTCGTTTTAATCTTAATCTTTTCAGAAATAAACAAATTAACCAAAAAAAAAAAGAAGAAATCATGCGAACAATATTAATCTGGAAATACTGATTGAACCTGAAATTAAAGTTTTCATTTTCTTGACGTGTTCGTTGACAATTTTCTGCGACCCCTTCCTGTGAAAGGTGAAGAACTCAGCATATAATAATTATTAGCTGGCATTGGTTCTCATCACAGATAAAAATGACCTGACATGAAAATTGACATGAATAATGTACTGAACTCAATTTGTGGAAAGACGTCGGTGTACATCAAAGCGACCTGGTGTCCACGAACAAGGACTGGGGACCTCGACTGCTGTGAGGTGTTCACAAGACCACATCACATCCTCTGAACACCGACACGAACTGCAAAATACTGAATGAGTCAGGAGAGGGGGTCGGGTGGCTAATTCCGAGCAGGATGCGAACTCACATTAAACTTGCATCTCCTGCTAGAGGTTGGCTGAGGTGCAAATTGGATGGTGAAGCTTTTTTTTTTTTTAATTTTTTTAGGTTTCTTTTACCCCAGATTGAAACTTGTAAGACTGTAACAAATTAACTGAGTTACACTCATTGTAGACAGCGGGTTCCTCCGCAGCAAAGGGCGTTGAAGAGATGAAGCTGCAAAGACTTTCTCAAAATTTTGGATTCTTTCTGGAGTGATTTCCTGGAGAAACTCTGTAATACGGAAAAAAGTCGGTCATTTTAAACTTTGTCTTATCTTCAGTAAATAACATGAAAGCTGTGTAAGAAATAAACCGTGTGTTAAAAGGAATACAGACGACTGTAAACTGTCTTGGAGCCCTCTCGCCCACTCTGCCAGCTCGCCCACACTTGCTTGCACTCTGCACCTCGTCAAGTGGTTTGATTAATGACACTCGCTGTTTGTCAGCCTCAGCTTCGTCACAGTCAACTGACACAACGCAGCTTGGATAAACACACAACAGTAATATATATCGATAGTATCGTTTGCATCTTCCCTAAACAAACAAGCACACTGTCGGCCATTTGTTTGTAGAGAGTGATAACTTCTTAGCCTCGCATTTGTACAGCCCCTCATCAGATTCAACCGTTTTGTGTCAACATCGCCGCTCTCAGTTTCACTTACTTTTGATTTTTAATAATTTATTTTTTGTACTGGGTGTGAATTGTTCGTGCTAATGCCTTCCTCAAAGCTTCCGTTAATAACAGAGAGAGAGAGAGAGAAAAAAAAATGGAAAAAGTATAAATACTTTTATTAAAATATATCTACCACAAGAAATTGCTATTATTCTACAGCAGAATAAAACGGTTGTATCAAACATTATGAATCAATCCTAACATCATATAAAAACATATTTCAACGTATGTAAGTGTATCGAGACTTAATACTTCTTTTGTGTGCAACAGTTCCTTCCTGAGATCAGTGACTCAAAGCGACCGTTAGCCGGTCCCGTTGGTCAGTTAAATCCATTTCAGTAAGTCAGGAGTGAATTAAGGACAAACAAGAGGAGAAGAAGTTCTACACCAACACGCATACAGACACACGCGCGTACAGACACAAACCTACACACGCGCGCGAGCACGAACACGCACGCACACACACACACACGTGTGCGCGCGCAGAGGCTGGTGGGAGGCAGCAGACGCTGGAAGCAAGAGCTCGGCACGAGGTTGTCGCTCCACTCGGGAGGTTTTCAGCGACTGCAACACGGGATCTTTGTTGCTGCTGCACTGCAGGACCTGGTGGGCGATAAGACACGACAAAAGGACCTCACTGTTCCCAGCCGCTGCCCAGGGCGATGTGACGGGCTGCTCAGACAAAACCCTGCAAGCACACAGCCACCCGCGCCCACCCCGCCACACTTGTCTCTGTGAATGTAACTCTACCCTTCCCTCGGCAGAAGGAAAGCGTATGTGGATGCGCTACAACTCGCTTGAACGTAAATTATATGGATACTTATATATATATATCCCGTATGATGAAACTGAGACAGAGTTTACTTTAGTATCTCTCAGTTCCATAACACGCAAAATCAGGGTGCTTCAATTTAATTTTTTTTTTCAACTATATATATTTTTTAATTTCTTCCGTTTCTTCATCTTAAAGAGTTTGGAAAAGGTATGAAAAAAAGACTGCGAAAAGGTTTATGATCATGAATAAAAGACTGCGAAAAGGCTTATGATATGATCATAAACTTTTCGCAGTCTTTTTTTCATACCTTTTCCAGACACCTCCCATTGGACGACGATGATGGTGATGAAACACGACGACAACGACCACGGCACTCACACGAAAAGAAAAGAAAAATCTTGTAGAAGGTTAACAAGGACAAACAAAACCCAGCGCAGTGTTCGATGACGGGTGGAGTGAAAATCGATGGCAAACAAAATCTGCGGATGCAGAATCAGCGTTTGAAGCTCATAACTATCGACAGCCTCTCCTCCAGCATGTGCACAATCTTACTTCCTCCCATCAAATCTTCCCATGTGTTTAACCGTCTTTTGTCCGCGACAGAAATAGCTGGCGCTGATGCCGACACATACCCGGGGGCGAGCTGCCGCCTTGTGAAGGGCTTCTGTGGGCCGGACGGCGTGAAGGAGTGCGTACAAACAGACTTGCGCCCACACCGTGCGAGTCCGTGAAATCAAATACGGTTAATCTCTCGCCATCCTCCATCTACTTGTCTGTGTCGGGTACCTTACACCGGACACCTACAAAAGCTTTTCTATGAGAAGAATACCTGTGTGAGTGTGTGTGTGAGGGAGTGTGTGCGTATGTGTGCATTCATGTGTATGTGCGTAGGTGTGTCGGTACATGTGCATTCAAATATATATATATTTGTTTGTGTGTCTGTTTGCGCTTGATCACGTGTCCTTTATCATATATAGATGTGTGTGTATGTGTGTGTGTACGCGCGTGCGTATAAGCCACAATGAAACCTTCAGACACCTTCCAATCTCTGGCTAGTCGCATCGGTCCCGTAAAACTCATTCTTTCATCAACGACTATTTTAATTAAGCTCCGATTTAATTATTATTAATAATTAATAAATAATAATTAATAAAGTCCGGACTGAGACAGTGATGACTCATTTAGACTGACAGGTGCTAATAAGAATGACATGATAGCATGGGGTGTTCTCAAGGATTTTTACCTGATATTTTCAAAGTTATTATCTTAGTGAATTAACGATGCAATTATCGTTTAATTTACTTATTCCATTTCTTTTCAATAATCTAGTTTTTCGGAAGACATTAATATTTCTCTTCCCGCTTGATATGGGTTGGGAACTATTTCTGAGTGTCATCTCGTACACAAGATAGAAAACCGATCTCATACATACAGTATAAAACCTATCAAATAAAGAAGATAAAGGAAAAATTTAATTTTCTTTTAAAGTGCAGGCTGACCAAAGACAAGACATCGTCATCATCTTTCCCATTTCAGTGCTTCAAAATCTCTAAATGAGTTCCAATTGTCACAAACCGTGTTTATTGACCTCAAGTGATTGAAGTTCCACCGCCGTTGCCACTGGAAAGAGTTTTAAAAAAAACTAAAGAACCTTTTTAATATAATAATAAGCAGCTTCGGTGATTAACTGTTGATGAATTGCCGAAAAAAAGAAGAAAGCAAAAAATTTAATAATCTATAATATTTTCTCTCTCTCACTCACTCACCTTTTCACTAAAGAACTAGCAAATGTCGGTCATGTTGCTTCCTGCTTTCTGTTATTTTTGGAGGTTTTTTTGGTTACCTCGGTGTCATTCACTCTCTTCACTCAGTGACTGGCCACGTGACGTGCTGACGTTCGTTCGGACGTTCCGATGTCAAGCTTGGTGGACGGCGGAGGTGGTGATGACGGGGTCGTCCCGACTGTTTGTTTAACGACTTAGCTCTGAAGCAAAGTGTGTCTAGTGTTAAATTTACACAAAGATTGTGTGAGCCATCATCCAGACTAGTTGAACTTGATGCTGGCAGCAAACTTGGTTAGACTAGCTAGCTACTGACGACGAAACAAGCTAGTAAATAATTTGACGAGACCTAGCAACTGACTAGATGAGACCTAGCCACTGACTTGGCGAGAAGTTTTCTTGCTTTGTGTGTGCGTCTGTCCATCCAATCATCCAGGTCTTGTTGTGACTTTTTCTGAAATCTTTAAATTAAACTAAATAAAGATTTGAATTCCACACTCCTCACTTTCTTCATGATGTCTGAAGTACAAAGACATAATGAAAACAATATTAATGATAACACACTATGAATACCATAGAGATGGAGGCACTGTCTCCCGTCGTCAGAATTTAGTAATTAAGACAAAAACATTTACAATGTGGAAAATGGCCTGAACACGCGTAAACAATTCTTCTACAAATAAACAGGGTTTACAGGGGGGTCCGACTCCATCAAGAGCTAGTATCAGAATCAAACCGTTGAGCCTGTAACGGCATCATTCTGTGTTGACAGGTAATATAATTGCAGTAACATTTTATTTTGTTGTCTGAAACTTACCCCGATAGTAATGAGACACACACAAACATGTATATGTTATTTTTCTGAAATTATATATATAAGAGAAAGAGGTGGTGGGTTGATTGGAAATAACTAATATATATACGTGGAGAGAAATGTGACTGTTTACCTGGACCATACAGTAAACTGAACTGAAACTGCGCAGGTAAGATTTCAAACGATGGCTGTGTTGTCTACATCCCATGACACATGATGCTCACTGCAAGCCCCCATGCTTGTATAGCTATTGTACAGCAGCATCTGCTGCTTCTGCTCTCCACTGTTGACGTGTCATGGCGACTACAAAACAATATTATCTGATGTACAAAAGGTGGATGTAATTAAGACTAGAAAAATCAAACATTTTGCTATGCTCCGCAATTTTTTCCAATTTTAGGCAAATGCTGTTTTTGTTGGCTCTGAAAAACATGTTTCGTTGGTATAGAATTCTAAAAATCTCCATACATCAACCTCATTTTCCCTGCATGTGTTTTGCTTATTGATGGCAATCCAGTGTGATTGCTAATTCTGATAAGATACAATATCAACTACCGTTGTATTTCCAAAGTTTCACATTTGGTGCGCGTGGCAAAGCAGCTGAAACCCCAGAACCTGTGTTACTATTGTTCCGTGACCAAAACAATAGCAGCCCGCGGTGATGAGGGAAAAATGAAGCTTGGACTTCAACTGCGCATGTCACATATCGAATGACTTGTGACGGATCGGTTGACGGACGTTAAAGCCAACATCTTGTGGAGCAGCAGGTCGAGATTGTCTTTATCATCCCGACACTGATAGTCCCACGACCCTGCCCATCAGGACCGGCGACTACAGTTGCAGAGCGACGACGACAGCAGTAACTGGTGGTAGGGTTGGGTGGTGGTGGGAGAGAAGGGAGGAAGGGAGGAAGGGAGGGATTGCTAACCGCCACGATGTGTTTATATTTCGTTTCGCTCGAGCACCGTAGGACAATGTGGGATTATGGAAACATTCGATGGTACAGGAGGCCAGGTCAACAGCTATGACTGAGAGCAGCTCACCTTTCATCGCCTACGTGTGTGGCTGGAAGGTACAGCCATGATGGGAGGTTAACCCTCGGCCTGTCTCTTGATTTGTGTGGAGGTTCACTTGTAACAGCACGCGCTTGAGGACAGTTGGCTCTCCCTCCACCCGCATCTCTCACTCTTCCACCTCAGTCTCTCGTTCATCTATAGAAGATAGTGAGAATGGTTGGTCATCAGCAGAACTGATTCGAAAGTAAATGAAAGGAAAATAATGATTATTTTCAAATGTCGTGGAGGGGGAAATTCAAATTGGAGGGAGAGGAAATAATAGCAGTGAATATGTATAAAGAATATTTATCAACTTAAGGATGAAGGCACGCGCGCGCGCACAGTCACATGATGAATAATCAACCAACAGAAAAGACTTAATGAAAATAATAGTCAATGGAGTGTCCATTGATGACCATAGTGTCAGAGGTCGGTGACTGTTAGAGATCACTATAAGCGGATTTATTATTTTGAGTGTTATTTTCACTTGCCACAAAAGGAAAAAGTGCGATGAATCGGTCTTGACAGATAAACAAATATCTATTAGCTCCACATGTTAGTTTTTCCATAAAGTTACTGAATGAGCCTCCAATATTTTAATACATTAATTAAACAAGATATTTTAAACGAAACCCCAACTTTTTTTCAGCAAAATAAGTCAATCAATCGCACAATCAAGGTAATTATAATTATATATAAATACAGTCAAGATAAAATTTAACTCCACCGAAAGAATGTGGTGGAAAAGTATGCATCTTTCCATTCTACCAATCTATGACCAAAATGAATATGTTTACTGTTTGAAACACGTATCACACACAAAAAATAAACTCTTCTGAAAGTTTACACAAAAAGAAATGTGACCTCTTACAATGGCTACTGTGTCTTCTCATTGGCGCCAAGAACTCTGAGTGTTCTCAGTTTTACTCCTACCATTTTTATTATTGTTGCTATTCTACCCCTAAAAATTTATTGGACAAACTCTTCACATTTTCTTTAAATTTAATATGACTATCCCTAGGCCATGTCGGGGTTGACGATCAAGAAATTTGAAACTCTTCAATCAAACATCGATATCAAATCAGAAAGGCGAGGACCACATGGCGTCGACATGAAGAAGGCTTTGGTTTATCGGCGCCATTCTCAGCTTCTTACATTCCTCCGAGCCATTGACATCTTTTCCTCCCACGCCCCCCAGTCTCCATCCCATCATGCCCGAGCTGTGTACGGTCTAAGTATCTCTGTCCATGCCACACACCCGCGGCTCCCTGAGCTTGTAACGAAAAGGAGACAAGCTCAGATCGTGTTCAGTGGATTGTTTGCCGTTAATTTCTGTATAATTTGCAATATACCAACCCGACTCTCACAGCCCCCGTGTAAACAAACACTCCCTCTGTTTGGTTAGACAACATCGAAATTAACCAATCAGATCATCCAATACAGGGGCGTTGAGAAGTGTGCTCTGGTGCTTATTGCTTCGGTTTCAAGGGAAAATATTTTTATATTCCCAGATAATTATGGATAATTCTTCGGGCAGCCAACTCAAATATTACCCGGGTGTTTAGCGAAGCTGATTCTGTAGGGCCGGCCAGCGAGCCCGCGTGGCAGGACGGGAAATTACAGCGTTATGGCGGTGAGTCGGAGCGTGTTGTTGCTGGGCCTGAAAAAGGCGGCGGTTGAATATATCAAGACTGAAGATGCTTCCTCCCAGCGCGGCAGCATCCACAGACACTGCACTCGCCCGCCACACTGGCCACGGTTGTATCAATATTGAAAGAGCCATGGCAAGTCACCAAAAAAAGGCGCACCATTGCGCCGGCGCAGGCCGGCACTTCCGGTCCCAGCCCTTCTCGGTGCTCCTCAGGAGATTGTTCTCGAATATTGGTGCCGTTTTCGCGATTTATGATCTGAAGAAGACTCACAGCGGTGAGGCTGGGAAGGGGGAGGGGGAAATAATCAATGGTCGTGAGGTGATGAGTTTTATTTGGAGTTGTCTGCTCGTGAAATCGAGACGAAAAGGAAGACGACGAGGAAGAGATGGACACGAAGGAAGGACAAGAAAGGCGCCCTAGGGTTTGCTGATCTCGAGCCTGTCCTGTGTGACTGTCCCGTGTACAGGTTTGTGTGACCCTTGACACGGATCATTGACACAGGGAACTCTCAATAAATATATTGGTCAGATACAAATTTATGCAAATGTACATTAAAATCTCTTAGACATTCCATCAGTCCTTCATTATTTTTCGAATTAAAAAGTCCAAGCGGATTAAGGTCTTTATAAGTGTGCAAAGATTTAGAAATAGATTGAATAGACAGAGATAAAGAAGTAAATAAACACTTTTTAAAAATATTTTTTTAAGGTAATGAAGTTGGTTTTCTTCACTGTAACTGTTCATTAAATCTTTAAGGCAATCATTTGAGCTTTAGTTCATTTCCGCTTGCAGCTGGCGAAAATAAATTTCAGTTAACAGCCAAATGGAAGTTAAGGCCTTGACTACACTGGATGTCTAAACTAAAATTTAACAAGTTTACGAAGGTTAAACAGTTTTACTGCAAGCTTTGGTGTCAAGAGAAAAAACAACACACACACATCCTAAAAGGATGTGAAAGATTGCTAAACAATTCATCCTATCTAACATTGCTTGCAATTTTCAATCCCAGCCATAAATATCAGCTATGCCTGCAACTATTCATTATCATACCATTTATAACCCTATTTTTGTGTTTAAAAACAAAGTCTCTACCCACTTATTTGAAGAAAGGATATCAAATGAAAGACTAAAGTCTATCAATGACTGAGAGAGAGAGAGAGAGAAAGGGAGAGTGCAATGTAACGATCGCTAGTATTAACCCCAATCCACACGTGCTCACGGCAAGTGATGTCACAGTTGTACCCGCCAATAGCTTTACACCCTCATTTATTAAAGTTGCTAGGATCCGGTTACCCCCAGCATTGACCTGCGCTGTGGTCACAAGTGGTGGCGCTAATGACGCGAGTAACACAAGTTACCGCGAGCGACACCTGTAGGTGACATTCTAGAGAAAGCAATCGTTCAGTATCTGATATAAGGTCACGTGGACCCGGTTAATGAACTGAGATGTGGGATTTCATTGCGCTTTGCAGTATTATGTTTTCAATTTTACAAAAGTGCATTTTCATATTTCCTGCTCGCATCGTCATCGTCATCGTGTGATGTCTCTGCAGGAGACTGTGGATATCACTGATATCATTGACTCCTGCTGTGACGAGGAAGTGGTCCTCACATCAGTTTTTGTGTTTAGAGACGCTTCACTTTAATTAAGAGCAAAATCCATTGGTCGATACGATGGCTATCTGAGTTACGGTACTTGCCGCCACTTTGTCACCTGTCACCTGCCTTTTATTTTCTAGCTGTCGTGACTAAATGAAATGTACCCCGGGTTCTTTTCGTACTTTGTATGACCTGTCAACCGATAGTCCTTTTATTTTTTTATTGGCATGACATGATTAGAAAGAAAAGTCATCTCTCACTGATGCTTGTAGAACCACCAACCTCTGATCCAGACACAAAACTCACAAGCATAAAAAAATATAAAAAGTCGCAGACTGAAACTGACTTTCGCTAGTAGTCCAATATCTACGATCTCCTCAATAATTTTCCCGATACTGATTGACTCAAATCTCCAATCGACTTTGTTGTTGTATTTTTTAGGAGCTTGTTTTTAACTCGCTGATTTTCTTCTGAAGAAATCGACTAATTCTAATAATCATTATTCTCGTTGTTCTAATAGTTTGAACAAATTTATAACGGATCGAACTGTCTTAAATTAATGTCATGTCAACGGGTCAAAAACTGTTATTCAAAAACGTTTTTTAAAATTGTTTTCTTAGAACAGTATGACGACTTTAGGTGCGCTTTGTGCATCCGGCAACCCTGTACCTGCCTGCGAGCTAAACAACCCGCACCTCTCGTAGTGTGTAGCTGCCCCCGAGGTAGACCTACCTCCAAAGCTTGAAGACAGTGTGTGATTGATGATCACTAGTCCGGTGGTGCCTCAGGTCCATCAACACGCCATGAAAACAGCATCGGATGTGATTTCATTATTGTAAGCATGTCGTTTACAGGAGTTATGGCTGACACCTCGAGCTCTGGAAAACACAAATTTGCTGTCCTAGCAAATGTGATCATCCTCCTCTCTCTCCTCCTCTCTCTTCCTCTCTCTCCCTTCTTCTCTCCGCACTCCTCCCTCTGTCGCTTGGAGTCTGGTTGCATTATGTCTTCTACAAACAATAAGTGTAAGCCAGGCCGTCTGGCAACACTGTTGGCATCGATAAGAGGAGGGATGCGCCGTGAACCTTCTGGAATACCAATCAGCTGCGCGAGGACGAGCGGTTCTGGTGTGTGCACGTGCCACCGAGCATGGCCAAGACACGAGGCCGGAATTAGTTCGTTAGCTGGCCACGGTTTGGACACGGTGTGGCAGCACCGTCCTCACCTTGTCGTCACCACAAGAAGGATGTTGTGGCTCTCACTCTGGCCTTCTAGACTTTTCCTTTCGAAGACTCTGTAATGAATACCTGTTTCTTTTTTATTTTTTCTTCCCAGTAGGATCACCGATTCTTTTACATTCCTGTCCAAACACACACGCGCATGAGATAAGAGGATGAGAAGCGAAAAAAAAAAAAAGAAAATATAGAGAAAAAGAGTTTAGGAAGGAAGGAAGAGTTACAAATTGTTTCTAATCATTATTAATCATTATTTAAACTTACTGAGTCCTTTTCGGTATAATGGAAATTTTTATGTTGCTACACTGGCTTTTACAAAACAAAGCACAATTCTGCTTGTGTATGTATTGATGTATGTACAGTATGTTCAAGCTGCTACATCAAGACCTATGTTTGAATTGCTGGCACTGGACTAGTTTTTACAGGTAGGCATTTTGGGTGCGGGTGACAAAGAGACGATGACAAGAGAGTCTGCTCAAGTGTGGAAAGATGGGGATGTGTGTGACAAGCTCGATGTACGGAGCATGACAGCTCGTCCTGCCTAGCCTCATTTTCTGTCCCTCTCTCCAGCTTATTTTAATAAAACGGAAGTACAAGCGCACGCATTCTATCTCTGATCTTTGACCTTTGACGTGAAATCAAAAATCAGTCAGGTGAGGGAAAGCGGAGAATAGGGATTTGAAAGTTGAAGGAAACTTCCAAATGGCAGGGTTCAGCCCTAACTTCCCAACAATAGCCCCAAAAGGACTGAATACCGGGTAGTTTATTATACGATGACGTGCGCTTGTGACGAATGAGCTAGTTAGGGTAGATGGCTTTCTATGCAAAGGGAGGTAATGTGTAACCCTACGACTGGAGTGCAGATGAATACCTTACAAATGCCTGGCATGCGCGTGGGTGGAGATGGCGACAGCCTTCTGCCGCCGATGGCATTGGGCGCAAAGAAACGTGGACTGGACTCTGCTGACAAGCATTTTGTAAGCGGAAACCAGAAGCCAGGAGGTATCTTGTGATCTTGTGTGAACTTCTTTACGACCGTTGGATACAACGGCCGAGGCTGGTAATCCAAGCCTGGCTCCTCGTCTGATCAAAGTCCCCGCCCGGCGAATCTCAAAGCACCGCCTCGTGCACATTATGACAGGTCTTTACCCAACTGACAAATGAACTGACAGATCAAAGTAGTGACAACTAAACCAAGAACAAATCAATACAACCAACAACAAAAATTACAAAATACACAGATCAGTAAAACGACAATTATTATAATCAGTCATTACCCTTAGGGTTAGCAGATGAACCACAAGAGAAAGTAATCGAAAAGTGGAATCTTTTGTTGACATTCTTTCAGATGTTTTGATGTGATTAGAGTGTGCGAAGGGAAGAGTGACGAAAAAAGGGTTAAAACAAGGTGAAGAAAAATGAAAGACTGGATGTTGGTCTGATTCCCCCCGAAAAAAAATTGTTTTGTTTTGTTGTTTTTTGTTGTTTTGTTCTTGTTTTTTTTTTTTTTGTTTTTTTGTTTTGTTTTGTTTGTTTGTTTGTTTGTTTTTTTTTTTTTTGCTTGAAGTATATGAAAAGTAATTGAAGCCCGCCGTCAGAACCGAATCACAAATGTTCAGTCGGGGATGCTTCACACTAATCAGTGATTTTTATTTTGTCCACTCATTTCTTTGGCTTTCACTCTCTCCATCAGCCCGATGCGAGCAATAATGGACACATATGGAAAACGCGCACACATTCTTACTGTCAAGAGCCCCGGATGGTTGACTGCACGTGCAGCAAATGAGGCCCCGCCCGCTCCCGCGCGTGACAGACAAGAATGACAACAGCACTATCACGTGACACGCAAGGGCGGGAAAGCAGTGCCAATTCACGTCTGCTAAACCCATCCATGGCCTGCCAACGGCCACCGCCGTGGGTGTGGTGGCGGGATCATCTGTCATCGGGATGCACCCCAGCCCCGCTCTCCCCACCCGGCTCCCCCCCGTTCTACCCATTTCCGGACCAGATTGTTGTAGATTTACGAGCGAATGACGGAAAGAAGTCCGGGCAGTGTGTTTATGATATGTATCGCCATCATTTCGGTGACAGAAAACACTCGAGCAAGTTTGAGTTTTTGTTAACTCGACAGCGTGGATACGTGTGAAATGAGAGATCCTGTTCTCTCAATATATTGTTGTTGTCAAATATTATCAGCGTGGACACGTGTGAAATGAGAGATCATGTTCTGTTAATATATTGTTGTTGTCAAATATTATCAAACGGTTTGTGGAACTCAGTATATCCAAGCTAGTGAGTCCTCTCCGAACACAAATGTACATGTACGTCTACTTACTCTTGACCTATCGCCAGTTTCTTTTATTCTCGTGGAGACGGTGTGGAAGAAATTATAAACAAAAAAGCGGTCTGGACATTTCTTGTACCCTGAATCCATTTTAAACTTTGAAGATTTTTTTCTATGAGACGTTTTGCCGTGTTAAGACCTTTGCAGTATTTTCTACCAAAACAAAATAATTCTTTAAAATCTTCATCTGTGAGACCTGGTATGACACTTGAGCGAGAGTCTACTGTCTTTCAATGTGTGATAGTTAAATTGTTGACAGGTGACTAGTCAGGCCGTGTGTTGTTCTGAAGACTCGAGACTTTTTAAACTTGCGGAAGGATGCTTCATATTCTTCATCAACATTCACTTACTTCTTACACTGGTGGTAAGAGAAGCTCCTGTCCCTAGTTACCCCTTGGCTTCGTTGTTTAATTAAATATGGTAACTGGAAACGACTCCCCGATATTAAGTATTTGTGATATATTCCTTCCTTCACACAGGCACACACACACACACACGCACAAACAGAAGGAATATACATTTTCTTCCTTGGTTGTTTTTTTTTTACCATGAGCTTTGTTTTCTTTAAATTACAACGCATTTTTCTGCAACAGTCTTTTTTTAAAAAAAACAAGTATGTAAACATTTTAATGGAGTGAGCACCGCCATTGCTGCATAAATTTTATCCACGTTATCCCATTAAGTCTTCTCGGGTACCCCATCGACTTGGTTAATATCTCTCTCCATCCACTTAGGGATGTGTTAACCTGTTCATGTTCACCGACAGGATTCTGAGCTTCTCTCTTATTCATCCTCTTTTGCCGTCACCATTCCTCCCTCCCCAGCCAGGGCCCCATCCTTGTACCGGGCCTTCCTCTTCCCCTCTTTTTTTTTTTTTTTGGTGGGGTAGGGGTGCCGGCGCCGTCATGTCATATTCCTGACGTTTTATTGAGATGCCGCTGTACCAATATCTGCTGGCGTCGTGTGCGGTCGGAGGCAATGAGGGTTGGAAGGAGCGGTGTGTTTGTTGTTGTGTTTGTACTTGTGTACGATAAGCCAGATAATCCCCTGATCGCGCCCCGTCACGTGACCGCAAATCGGCGCGCGCCATATGTTTAAGAGAAACTTACCTCCCCCCCTACAGCGCTCTGTTTTCATTCTGGCCGTCTGGAGTATTTTTCCCCGCTTCAAATATTGCCAAGAGATCGGGGGCTTTCATTTTTTTTTTTTAAAAAAGGAGCGTTTGCGAATGCCGTTATGTCGGGATTGAGCTTGTACCCGCCATCTTAGTGCTCGTCTGTGTCTCGGCGAAAGGTCAAACACGAAAGGTCAAGTATTACAAGTAAAAGCACCGGAAATAGAAAAGGTATAGGACTTTGGAGAAGAAATGAAAAGTGGATTTTGCGTACACTGTTGTCAATGTGTGCTCGACACGAGGAACTTTATCAACATCAAAGCAGAGAGTTTAAAAGTCAAACTTGACTGAAGTTTTATTTTATACAGTCCTAACACGTTCTGTCTTTTGTACAAACTTTAAAGTTGAAGCATCTACTTGTTCCTAAAATAACAAATGAATACGAATAAATATGTTGAACATACAAATACTTTAAAAGACAATAATTAGTAAGAAACTGTCTTTTATGTGGGTTTAGTTTGGTCTAGAAGAAAATGGAACTAACCCGCATGACCTCAATGCCAGACCTGGTAATATATTTAAAACCGTTGTTGTCCAGAAATTAAGAACACTATGAAAGATATTCTGAGCAATGTAGCAGAGATGATGTAGAACAGAGTATTGCTACCTTCCTACCTTCTTCCAGCCTACCTAAAAATCCTGTTTTCCACCATGATGCTTGTCTAGGCTTGTACTCCTGAAACATGTTTACCCACCCTGTTACCCTACCCGAACTAGGTAAATCGGCTACCCTCAAGTTACGGCTGAAATCCCACAGTTAGGAACTCTGGGTAGGCCTGCACAAACTTCCATCTCAGCGGGTAGTTTAGTGGACGATGTAGCTGGTAACAATGGTGGAGATCGAGTTAATCGTATGAAATAATAACGAACACCAAATTTTTCGGGACCTTATAAATAAACTGGGCAAATATGATGGTCGAAAACTGTTTAGTAAATACCGCTGTTGTTGATTTCATAATTTGAGACAAACACTCACACACACATACACAAACAAAATGAAACTAAATATCTCAGTCGCCATGTTGCTCTTCGATTTGTTTCCTCTCGATGTTGAGTGAGATCGATCACACCTTCAGTTCCCCTTCCCCCTTGAGGTTGTTTTTTTTTTTTTTTTTTTGAATATTAAAGAAGTCAACATTTGTGCTGTATAATGTCTACACGACTTGCACCATTTGGTTACAATAAATAAATTGATTTTTTGGAAGTTTCTTGCTTAGTTTTGTTATCGTTATTGTAGCTGAACAGCGCATGCGCAATCTCACACATTTACCCACTTCTCTAAAAATATATACTCTGCTCGATTACCTGGACCTAAATTAATCCTAATAAAACACTAAGCTTAATTCTTAATTATATTCACTCACCCTTCACCATAATCCTAACCCAAGCCACCCCTTTCCTTGAATTCATAGGTTGCGAGAGAGCATGTGACGTACGCACATCACGTGCTCAGCTGCATGCTGGGAGTTCTTCCCTCTATGACCAGAAGACATCATCAAAATGTCATTAGACGAAACAACAAAATGAGCTTTCGGAGACACAGATAAACAACTTGTGTCGTCAACAAAGACAGACGCAAGCTGCACCCGGGTGCCAGGGCGTCCTCTGCGCGGAATTCCACACCCGGCGCTCGGCTTTTCACCACACCTAACCACCCATCCCAGCCACCCTTTATCGGGCGTACATGGCGACAGGATTTGTTCAACTTCTGAAGTGTCAGGCTGCAGTATAGAAACCGTCGGGCGGGATTTTGTGCACAGTAGTCGGCGCTTTGCCCACAAAAAGACTAACTCGTTAACCTCTGAACCCCGCCAATCAAAAATAAAAAAAAAGGGGGTGCCACTTGCGGCAGCACCAGCAGGGGACGCAATCAATCTGCCCCTCCCATGCCGTCCACTATACTGTGGCGAAACGAGTGGCTTGCTCTTGGAATTCATGGACTGGACCTGATTCTGAATACAGAAAAGTTATTGAACACAGTATTCGACATGGAGTTGGACCACGGTGGAGAGAAAATAACCCCAAGGGATCTCTCACTGGAGTGCTGTACCGGAACCCCTCTCTCTCTCCGTGTGTGTGTGTGAGTCGGGTGGTGGGGTGGATGTATGTCTGCCTATTCGCTTGAGTGAAAGTCAGCAATGGTCTCTGATGGCGGAAGGCATGCCGATAGGCCCTGTTGTCCGTGAAGATAAATTATGTTGTTCAGGACTAAAGGCAATACACTGGATCTTGTTTCCCCGCCTGCTTGGTGCACATGTTCTCACCACTCATACCCGTGAGCTGTTAGTGGATGGAAGTTTAACCAAAAAATAAAACATGATATACTTCACAGATACACAAAATACTAAAGACTTGCTACCTCCTCTGTCTCTCCTTCTTCCTGTCTTTTTATCTTTCTAGGTTGAATTAACACGATTTAAAATAAAACTTGAGCTAAAGATTAGCGAATTAGAAACAAAATTTCCGGTTTGAAGAACAAAGTGGCTCACATGTGTGAATAATTTGAGATAATCTATTATGTTCCCGGGTCTGTATCTCTACAGCACCCACATCACTCGGGGTCATACTGGTTCCACCGTGAACTCGCGCAAATAAAGGATCCCACCCTTTGAAACCTGTGTGTGTCAATCTCTTTTAGAAAGAGAAAATATGCTAATAAAAGGAGACACGCCTTTCCTGGGTAATTTCAAGGAATACGGTAGCTGGAGAAACCTACCCCGTAGTTAACGCGCCGTGTCACTCTGTGAGTACCCACCCCTTTTCTACCCGATTACATCCGCGCAAACACCTCGTTAGCTCCGGGTGGCGGATTACCTCTCCGTACGACAGAAGAAAGATCCCAGCTGATGATGCGGGGACAAGGGTGAGTGCCGGGTGGCCTAGCCTCACATGCACCCAGGGTACGCGTCTGAAGAACGTGAATAATAGAGAGCGTCTCGTGCTTCTCCACAGTCGGATGTTGACAGGACGTGTAGGGGAATAGGGAGACAGTCGCAAGGGGACACAAGCTGATACAGACCGCGCCACATGCCCAGTATTATCTGCCCTTGTCTGCCTGCTTAGTGTTTGTTTGTCTGTGTATGTTTGTATCTGAATATAGGTTTCTTTTTAAGAAAGATGTTCGTTAGACCGTGAAGGTAGTTCAGTCGTATCAGCACCCAACGACCCAGAAACGGCCGGAAATGCATCTTCCACTTTCTAACAGAAGCAGCAACAGCAACAACAATACAAATAATAATGCCCCACCCGGTCACAGAAAATGACTGCATCGTGCGAGTTGTCCCACCCAACCACTCTCCAAGCCTTCCGACTTGAGACTCCTCCTTACAAAGACCGTGAGAACAGGGCGTGAAGAGGGCATGGGAGGGTCTGGCGCCGGGCACTGTAGCAATCTGTTACAAGACCTGCTCACTGCACTGTACCTGTGCAAAGAATGGAAGCCCTGTCGCTGCTCCTTCTGTCGGTACCCGTTGCCCACCCAGATCCCCCGTGATCGTGTCGAGTCGCTTTACTTCCAACTTTGTCGTGAAGAGTCTTTTCACGTCCAAATACTAACTCTCTTGTTCCCAGGGTACTTGACCTTTCTCACCACTGTCTACTTCTTCTTTTTTTAGTTTGTGATTTTGTTGTTCGTCTATGATTTTCACGTTTCATCATTGTTCTTATTGTTTTCTTTTTTATTTCTTTTTTGCAGCTGGCGAGCACAAGCGACGACGCCAGTTGACAAACGCTGCGAACAGGTCATGATGAAGTTCGATCTCGCCATCCATTGCACGACAGGTCAACATGGGGTCACCAAGGTAGCTTGTGGTCTCGTCGTGACACACTGGATGTTCAATGTTGACCGTCGGAAAGGACTTGGATTTGCTTTTAATATTCTCCACCAGTGTCCTACTCGGGTCCAGCACCCAAAACATTTTGGCCTCTTGGTCACAGGTGTGTGTGTGGTGGGGGTTGTGGGGAATCATTTTAATCCTCGGTGATTCTTTTTCTCACCGAGCACAACAACAAAATAACAATTAATTAAATAACAATTTTATGAAATGGAAAGGGTATTGAGAACAAAATCCCGGTAGCTCATTGTTACAAAACCCAATCTCAATGAATGGTTCTTAAGTTGATGTTGATTCATTGTAAGTTGTAAATACGATTTAGAGTAAAAATCCATTTTTTATTGATGGCTATTACGGTACTTTGCTGTTAACTGAAATTGTGAATTTTTAAAAATATTTATGTTCTCGAAAAATTTCAAATACAAACTTAACATGAATACAAATCGCTTCCAAGTGGTGAAGAAGATACGAGCCTCTGTTGCAGCTGTCTCTGGACACATGGAAGGAAGGTGGGAGTGTTGTGAACATGTTGATTGTCTGTACAGCCATGCACAGCAAGGACCAGGACAACCTCACCAGCATCTGACAGCCATGTGGGGAACGTACGAAGGACGGGTTTAGAGGGATCGGCGTCTATGTGTCAACGGAACTTGTTACCTCCGAACTAACTCGAGTGTAAGAATATTACCGACAGGAAAGTTGGAGTGCCTGTCCAGGAATCGATCAAGGAAGAAAAAAAAAAAAAAGAAAGCTGTTCTTCGACTCCGGGGTTTCCAGCCGCGAGCCTGATGTCTTCCCTGCTGGTGGGTGGTCGCTCGAAACCTCTTCTTGAGGCTCAACCTTGTCACGTGATCAGAGACGATCAGGTGTCGCCCTCTACCGGCGACGTCGCGCGAAGGCAGCGTCAGGGGCGAGCAATCAATGAGGCTTTTTTTTTTTCTTTTTCTTCCTTTACCAAGCGGATACCTTCACCGTCCTTTTGTCAGCGCTGGCCTTCCTTCTGTCCTCAGTCAAGCTGAGAGGCTCTAGAGGGCGCTGTCTTGCCTCGTCTGCGCGCGAGATGCTGATCGCATTGTGAACTTAAGTGATTTGAAAGGTGAGCGCTATGTGGGCCGGTGTGTGGGCCGGTGTGTGGGCCGGTGAGGTCAACGAACAATTTTTCTTTTCAGTGGATCAATGTAGTCAAAACAATAACAAGAAATAGTTGCACCAACTCTACAACAAGGGAGATTATCCTTATGAAAATAATTATTATTTCTGTTATCTCACCCATGTAATATTTGGCATCATTTTTTCAGTTTGTGTTTTGAACTGGATATACTTCCGCTGTAGCCAAGTGGTTTCTACTCGTGACACTGGAGTAAATGGTTGCTGTGGTTGTGACTGGAGAAACCTCTCACCCGTTACCCACCCAGCCGGTGAATGCTCGATTATGAAAAGACTTAGAGTGGACTAGGCACGGTGAACCACTCTCAAGTCACTGCCCCTATGACTATGAGGACCTTAGTTTTTTAATCCATTTTTGAACAGATGTGCGTGCTTGAGAGTTGATGTGCGCATGTGTGTGCGCATGTGCATGTGTAGTGTGAGAGAAATGGATAGCGTTTCTCTCCTCAAGAGTAGCAGTGGAGAAGTCTGTACATGCCGGTGAGAACTCAGGGCGGGTCCTGCCGACAGGTGAATGTATGTTCCGCATAGTTCTCTCTCTCTCGTAAAGTGGCGCCCCCTACCTCTCTATCCCCAACCCTTTCAGCGCTAGGTCCCTCTGCCATCCTTGTCCCAACCTCGCCTTTTTTTCTAGACTTTCAGGTTTCAGACTTTTGCCACAGCCAGCCACACAGCCGTCCTGCCAGACCGAGGGTGAGCACGAGGGCGATGATACAGTCGAGGCGACGAGCTGTTGAGGGGCAGGCTAGCAGGTCAGGCTGTCACAAGGCTAGGGGCTGCTTAAAAGGCCTCGCAAACATGCGGAGATTTATAGTTGTTGTTGTAGTCTTCTTGCAGATGCTTACAGTCTCTCAGCTTTGGGGATGTTTTGTTTCTGTCAGAATTTTTCTTACCCTCTCTCCCTCTTCTCTCTCTCTGTCTGTGTGCGTGTGCGTGTGCTCTGATGATCACGCAGCGACTGATAACGCGCACAAACATCATACATCCCCCATACACCCGTACGGACACACACACACAAGCTTTTACAATTTGTTTTCATTTTCTAAACAAATGGTATAGATATCAGAGTAATGACAAGTCATAACTGTGACTGTTTCACGTTTCAAATACGAATGCTGCTGATGTTGATGCTGATGATGGTGATGACTGACACCATCGCCAAACTGTTTTTGTTTCCTTTGTCAGCAGTATGAAGCCCGAGGTATTTGAGGCATGTTCTGGTGTCTAGTCTTGACAGTATATATATATATGTTAGCTAGTACAATTAAATGTTCAGTGCTGATGTGTACACTCTGCTCCAAACTGTTTTAGAGAATGTATTCGTGTTTCTTCATTTATAGTATATGTACATTTTGCTTGATCTGCCATTAAAATCCCACTTTCCTTTCACCGAGTTTGTGACAAAGTTTTGTTTACACGTCAACTAATTGTTGTTTCACCTGGTAGACACGACATGTTTACATCTGAAATAATTTGTGTCTCACCTGGTAGACACGACACGATCGCAGTTTCCTTTCACGGAGAGTTCAGTTCACTAAACCTCACAAAGTGACAGTAACTGTATATTTTAATTAAAACTGAATTTAATACTTCTCAGTACTCACCGTTATGATGTCAGTATGCAAACAAAGGTCACGTGACGACTGCAGTTCCTAGCAAACAAAACAACTGTAACAGCATTTCAATTTTTTTTTTTTTTACGTTCTTACCACTTGAACAGGTAACGAATGGTTTGTTGACCAGAAAAGACCTCAAGATTTAGAAAGACAACCATCAGCCATGATGCTACCACTACTCGCTCCATCAGCACAATGCCAGGCCGGGGAACATGGCGCGCCGCCAGTAATTCGGGGAATCCCCGGTCAGTGTGCGGGGCGCGGAGTAGATAGATTGACAGAGAAAACCTCTCTTATTTACTCACAACAAACGCTCCCGCTGGTGTGTGAAGGGTTAGCGAGGGGGCTGACAGTGGGGGAGTGGGAGGGGAAGTAGGGGGAATGCCCAGCTTCAGGTGACAAGCATCAACCCTAATTTCTCCCCTCACCTCCACCTGTTAGCCATGACACCGATTGTCTGGTTGTGTCCTGTCACAACAATTGTCATAAACAATCCACGCACCTTTCACTTCCACCTCTCCCCCATGCTTCCTAACAAGGCCTGCCTGCCCACCCACCCACACCAACTTCCCTCCTCCACTCTCCTCCGTTGTGGAGGAAGCGGCTCTAACCACGGCATTCACAGTTTGCGTATCACAGTCCCGTAAGCTCCTGAAGTGTGTTTTGCAACTCACCTTTACAGCTAACCCCTCACCTTAAACTCCATTACGGCGAAATAAACGATCACCTCTCACCCCATGTCTGGCTTCTCATCAGACCATGTTACGGAAGACAACAACATGTATTTACTGAGCAAACACGCGGCGTCTACCTAGCTGACATAGCCACATCCTTATCATAACCGAAACAGCAAACAGACAAAAGAAATATTACTCTTGCACACTGCCTATGATTCGGTTTCTCCCTCTTCTCCCGGCTCCTCCTCCCATGTGTTAAAAAAAGTAAATAAATAACAACAGTCATTCATTTCATACACTTGTGGCTCCATCGGCGCTGTCTGTAAACACGCGGCGCTTGAGTTTGGCGGAAGGTTCCAGACGATGAGAGAAACCAAGATGGTGGTGAGCTGACAGGGACTTCGTGTCAAGCCCGCAGGTCCTCTTACGACGACGACGACATTGACGAGACTGGAAGCGATGAAAGTCCGATTCCAGCAGTCAGTACTAGGGATAGAAAGCAAATATGTGAAATCTTCCGGCAGAATATATTTTTTAAGTGTTTTTGCTCCTCCTTCCGAAAATGATTATCTAAAATTGTATGTTTTAAAAAACGAATATTAACAATGAAATAAGTTCAACTAATCTAAACAGATTTTTAAAAATTATTATGAGTATATTTTGTTTACAATTTTACGTGTGTTAAAATTAGTCACACTGATCAAAGGAAAAAATTCAAATCGATAATAATTTTAAAAATTATAATGTGACTGAAGAGTTTATAATGTTATGTAAAAAGTAATACAAACACACGACACATGTAGGTCCATACAGAAGTAAAGAAAGTCAAGATCGGAGATAAAATAATTATGAGTTAATTAAATAATATAATTAGTCTTTAATGTGAACTATAGCTTGACAACAACGGCGGAAGTAAGGTGAGCTGCACAGGTACACGTTACCATTGTTACCTGGGTGACACCACACCACACAGGTGTTAACCTTCGGTTCACCGCCAGTGACAGGTTTTCACTTCAGACCTCACTGGTTTTATTTAGTCTTTCACAGTCAGAGGTGTGAAGAAACTGACATAAAATATGGGAAAGAAAAGCATTCAGTTTTATATCTGTGTGTTTGTGTGTTTACAGTGTCGACAGCTGTGAGCTCCATAAACGATTGGTATGTATGGAAAAAAAAATGTCTCTTTATCGAAGGGAAGGAGAGAAAACACGAATACCAGAGACGAGATGTGATCCACGGACATTAGAATTTTCACAGCAGTGGCGGTGACCTGCAGGCCTTGCACCACGATGCCAGCAGACAAGATGTCAGACCTTTGCTATTTAATAAATCATTGAGTCAGTCCCCACATCAACACAAACCCGAGCAGGTCTTGGACTGACAGGCAACAGCAGACGAGACTGGACGGTTGAACAGAAACAAGAAACATAGGGACAATACTTGAGTAGGTTATAAGCAACTCAACCCTGGAAACACGAAGACGTCAGAGATGACACGAGGGACAATGACGACGATGCAGGCAATGAAACAAACAACAAAGACACCGACTTCTTTTTCTTTCTCTCATTCTTTGAAACTCCTGGCAAAGAACCCTGCTTGTAAGAGGGAAGGAAGAAAGAAGTAGACAGTGGCCTCCCTTGCACAGCCCGCCATTTGCCCTTGACAACCTACAGAGAGCAGGACGAGAGGAGAGACACAGGTCGTCCACGCCCCATTGGTGGCGTCAAGGAACGGCGGTGGTTGGGGCCGGCAGGAGCTGCGGGGCTGCGAGGCGAGAGCAGACAGATGACTTTCACAATACCGAAACGATGAGGGAAGAGAGAGTCCAGAGAGGCGGCCTTGTTTATAGTTCTCACCGCGCGTGCTGCACGTGCTCGGCAGATGTTGAGGGCTGAGCGGCTGTTGGCGCGCACGTTTGTACCTGTACGCACGCGTTAGTGTGTGTGTGCGCGCGTGTGAAGTGTTTGCATACGTCTGTGCACATAAAGGCGTGTTGAGTGTGTGTGTGTGTGAAGGTGGGTTTGTATATTTGTGTGGGTACGTGTGTGTGTGAGTACATATGTGTTTGGAAGAGTGTGCTTGTGTGTTTGTAGGTGTGTGTGTTTGTGTGTGCGTTAGAGAGAGAGTGGTTTACACGGAGTTTGTGTGGTCCTCTCCCTCCCTTCATGTCCGCGGTGTCCAGGTTCACTTCCCTCCTCCTCGCCGCGTGCCCGTGCTGCGCAGGCCCGTTACCGGCAAAACGCGCGTGCCAGCTGAGGCGTGAGCATAAATCAGCGAAGGTGGATCTACCCGCTGCGTAGTCAAGCGTGTTCGCGCGCCCTCGCTCGGGCGCCCACTGTAAACAGCGCTCACGCTGCGAGTGCGAAGTGGAACATGGAGTGACGTAGTGCAGGCGCGTGTGTGAGTGTGTGGGTGCGTGCATGCTTGAGAGGAAGAGGGACAGGAAAAAGATCAGAAGAGAAGAAGTGGACAACGTAACATTTGAGCGTCCATTTTTTTACAATTAAAATAAATTATTTAAATAATTGTCATGGTCTCTGTCCTTTTTTTTATTTTTATATATATATAAATCTGTTGGTTTGTCTTTATTTTGCCCTCTCACACAGCCGGCTCATGCAGATATCCATACACCAAAGCACGTGCACGCTTCTTTTCCCCTGAACTTGCCAAAGAGTATAATAAGTTGATCTTAGTAAATGACATTTGTGACCGACTCCATCTTGTCTACAGACATGCGCCGATGTTACTAACCGGTGCCAGCGACCGACTACATCCTGTCTACACTTCCATTGCTGGGGGGAGGACTCAAGACGCCTTACCACGACAGCCTCGTCGACCTAGGTGGTCCTGGGCTCAATGTAACTTCGCCGAACCAAATAATGATGCCTCCCTCGGGACCGTCGTGCGCCGGCCTTGTCTCCCCTGAAAGGCTTCTTCAAAGGCGGGTCCCGCCGCTCGGCGAGAGAAATAGCGGTCTGCCGCTCTGGAAGCCAGCGAAGCTTCCCATGAACCACAGAAGCCCATCCCTCAGCACCTCCCACCAAACATTTTAAAAGCACGCGCAATAAAGCAAACCTTTTTTTCCCCACTGATAGCGAAATATTTACCTGACATGCAGACGGTTCTTGGACCGCAACCACGTACCCGCCCTCCTCACAGATGACATAAAGCATGCCGATGCGTAAACGTAATTTCTATATGGGTAATAAGCAGAATTTTTTATTATTATTGTTTTATTTATTTTTTTGAATTCCCTCTTTCCAGCCTGCGTTGCCAGCTGTTGCCACGTGTTTTGCCGACGAGAATCTTTAAAGCGAGCATGGATCTTTTTCACAACATTCAAAAGGCTGCTTCCACAACCCTCACATCTCACAGCCCCGAGTGAATACTCACCACAGATGTCATGCTGGGAATGCATGCACGAAAATCAAGGCTCGCTGGGTCGTTACCTTATATTTTAGAAATTCCAACAGAAAACATTCTACAGGAAACAAGAAATTGTGCTCACCACTACCTGGCACCATGTCTATAGGACACACAGTGGCACAAAATAATCTTTAACTAACTTACTGTCAAAGTATCACCACAACAGACAACCCGGGCAGGAATCAAAGCAAGACAGTTTTAATCCAGAAAAAAGTGGTTACAGATAAATGAACAATCTTTTTCACAACATAGAGTTTCAGCCAAACAAATTACTAACAGAAAATGCAATAAGCAAGATTTCTCTTAAAGAGAAGGTTCAAAAAACCAAAAAACAAAAAACAAAAAAAAAAACAAAAAAAAAAAACAACGAAACAAAACAAAATGCGTTTCTGATCTTTGAATATCATTTTCCATGAAACAAACCCCAATGCACCCTGGAAGTGATGTCATAAAGGTAAACACCATGAAAGTGCGATAAAAAAAATTATATTTATTTAGTTAGAGCTGAAGCGTCCCTTTATTATTGTTGTTGTTTGCTTCTGCTTCACTGAGATGAAGCATCTTTTTATAAAGACATTTATCTCTTCCCACTCCATACACAGGCTCGCCCGAGCCGAATATTAAAGTGTGTGTTGTCGGCAAGTGGACTGAACACAGCCGTGAAATTAGTTTATTACAAAATTAATAACAATAATTACGAAAATTCTTATTACTGATATTGGCAGCAACTAATAGGAGAGAGCTCATATCTCATGATGCGAGGCTGCTTTCATGTCACGTCTCGTCACGTCTTCATCCGGGTGGGAGTTGTCACGTGCATATGCGGAATCTCACAAACTGAGGGTTTTTCCCATCAAAGTTTGGTAATTAATATTTTTTTTATTAAAAAAAAAATTCATTTCAACATTGCTGTAGACGCGAGAGAACCTCTACCTTTCCTTTTCATATTGAGCTAACGTGTCTCTGGTCTTTTCTGTCAAATAAAGCTTAATTTTTTAATCTGAGACTTTGACACTGCAGTTTTTCTTGTACTTAATTTAATATTTTCCCCGAACTTGTTTCTTCCTCCGACCACTGACGCGTCTACTTCATCGAATGATTGAACTTTTAGCGCCTGCGCTTCATTTAGCCTGTAGTTTCTCATTTGCCTACCCTCTCTGCTTTCATTCGTGCTTCTCTCTCTCTCTCTTCCCCGTGGCCACCCCCTTCCTTCATCTGTCTCCCGGTTCCTCCCCCTGCTTCCTTGTCCATGCAAAATAAACATGAGCCCAACGAGATTCTCTCAGCCGATTAGATCACGCGAGAAAATTCGAGGACTGACGCTTCTTTGAAATAAGGAATTGACACCTCCTCTGCCTTCGTTCCTGCGAGGAGGAGGAGGAGGAGGAGGAGGAGGAGGAGGAGCGGGTTGGTGACACGGAGTGTGGGCGGGGAGGGGAGTGGAGGAGACACGGCAGGACAGTAAGGAACGCCACACCAAAAATAAAAAAATAAATGAAAACTTTGGGGAAAAAACATATCCAGCGAAAGCAAAATTAAGATTCTTTAAAATTGCAACATCAGATAAGAAGTAAATGAATGTTATTTGTTCACTCACACAGAAAGCACAACATTTTAATGTGCTTCAAGGTGAAACTTTGCATCGATTTCCATTCAGGGACGGAAGTTTTCTCCCCTCTTTCACGTCATATCCGCTTTATTTGCTCTCATTAACATACCAGGAGGATCCGTTTGTAGCTCACATCAAACACGCGCATTCGGGCTCCATTATGGGCTTCAAAAAGAAAAGGCCTACGAGACCTTTTTCTTTTTTCTGGAACAGCGCGTGAGATGCGCGGGGACCGGGCAAGTGCCTCTCGCCGCCGGCCACAGAGACTTTCTACAGCGCCGCCATTACAGCCTCGTCGTCTGCCCTCAAGAGGCGATATCACTGCGCATGCGCACGAGAAGCGCCCTCAATGATTCAAGAGGAGGCTTGAAATATCATTTTCTTTGGTTTCGCAGGTTAGTAGCCTATTGCTGGATCTGTGAGCCGATGTTTCTGGCTCTCTGACCGTTGCTTTTAGAGGGGTAGTGGTCACTGAGTTGTAGTGGTCACAGGTGTAGTGGTCACTGAGGACTGAGGTGTATGTAGTGGTCACAGGTGTAGTAGTCACTGAGGACTGAGGTGTATGTAGTGGTCACAGGTGTAGTGGTCACAGAGGTAGTTCACCCATTGAAAAACTTTAAAGTATCATCATAATAATCACTACAGTAATGCTTACTCTTTCGCATTTATTTCGTATCCAACTATTTTTTTAAAGCTAGAATCACTTTTTGTAAAGTGCAATAATCAATTTAAGAAAAGAATTTTTTGAGGAACAGATAAAGAGATTTGGAGGAGACTCATTTTTCATATTTTTAACATTTCCAAGACGATGACCTCCCATCCCCGTTAAAAATGTTAGGGATGTCCGCCTGCTTGAAATGCCAGTCCCCTAAAGTGACGTGTGCACTCCAAACTTTCACAAGCAATTCCTTGACATTTCGATCTGCCTTGACTCTGCTTATTGGAAAAGCGTTGGCCGCAACGGAAATTAAAATGTCGCAGAAAGAAAGAAAGAGAGAAAGAAAGAAGAAAGAAAGAAAAAAAGAAGGAAAGAAAGACGTTATTGAAGTTTTTGCCGGTCTAGAAACCTGCATGATGTAAACGGTTTCTTGTTCCGCCCACCCACTCTCTTTGGCTGATGTCTTGCCTAATCGGTAGTCACAAGGTCAACTCTGGACAACGATATTCAACTTATTCTTGCTGGATGACGGGTGGCTCTTGGCAACATCTTCAACGCCCTCTTCAACGCTCTTCAGCCAACGCCGAAACTCTCGACCGCCGCTCGCTCGACTGAAGTGCCTGGCCAGCTTTTTTGGGCATTACATTTCAAGCCAAGACAGCCTCCTTCTGAATGCAGCAGAAAGGAAGTGGTTAACCAGGAGCTGTCCCCAGTTCCTCCCCGCCTGGTCTCCACTGGAGCTGCAGGCGGACTGTGGAGAGGGCGGGTGGCCGCGGGTGGCGAGTGTTGACTGCAGACACTCCTACGTCACTGTAGTGCAGTGTTGCCAGCCTCATCTCCCCCTGGCCAACCTTTGTCTCACGGGTTCTGGTTTCCTCTTTTAGTGCCTGTAGTTGCAGTCGACTTCCGCTGTCGCTCTGATTCAAGTACGAATGATGCGAGCTATTCGTGGGATGCGTGATTGAAGTGCGGATGATGCTTGCAGAACCGCCTGCTTCTGAGGTTTTTTGCTGATACAATAATGCTGGGCTCTCATTCAACGGGAGCGAGCATTATTACAAGAACAGCAACTCCGAATGCTTCAGATGACTGGAAGAGAGCGAGGTATTTGTCTGAAGGATGATCAGAGAGAACAACAAAGGCTCTTCCGTGTGTTTTGTGCAGGTCATTTATTTTTATTTTTATTTATTTTTATCGTACACAAAATGACTAGTCTGTATGCGCACGCGTTCATAAATGTACACAAACACATTCTCTGAAGCAGAACTGGGGACGTTGGATACAAGTAGGAGAGGGTGACCCACAGGTTATGAAACTCGTCCTGTCATTGGTTGGTTTGCCTCTTCGTCCTCTCGCACTCATCCATGTTCGTACTTTGTCCTACTGTAAGTTTCAATCTTAAAGGCTAACCTACTGCAAGTATTTTCTTCAAATAGTGAGTGTAATTCATTAGAAGATATTATTTCCCAGCATTTGAGACACAAAGTCTGTTGCATTTGCTACATCCAGCCTTTGGCGCTGTCCTCACCTTTGTCTTGGGAAGAGGTCAAGATCTCAGTTTTCGGTGTTACCAAAGTCACGTGACGAGGGATTCTGTGTATAGAATACTAAATAAGGGTAGATGTGACAAGCTATCACTTCTAATTCTTGTTAGTAGATGTGACAAGCTATCACTTCTTATTCTTGTTACACCCAGAAGACACAATAAAGTTCCTACTGTTTAATGCAGAATTTTCTAACCGTCACGCTGATGTGATCAAACGGTGATGCCAAAGCTGTTTTTAATTTTTTTTTTAAATTGTGAGAGCACCTGAGGACACTATTGCTGTCTGGTTCTAGAGTTGAGGATTCTTTGCGACCCTCATTTTTAGTAGTGTCACGTGAACCGACATTGTGGTGACTGAGAAAAATACAAGGTTCGGTATACTGGTCTCCTTGTCTAGAGCTGTTGTCAAGTGACATCATGTGACGATCCGTTTGAAGACGTCGATGAAAAGTCTGTCAGCTGGTTAACGTGGCTTGAACGCCCTCCTCCTCCTCCTCCTCCTCCTCCTCCTCCTCCTCCTCCTCCTCCTCATCATCATCATCATCATCATCATCAGCAGCAGCAGCAGCAGCAGCAGAATCCCCGTTTTCACCAGTTACTTTTGTCACCGACTTCAGATGCCACCATCGAGGTCTGATTGTTTTCGTCTGATTTGTGTAGCGGGTGATGCAGCACCCCTCTGACTGCCTGCTCCCGACACGGCCACCCGACCTCCTGTGCACGACAGCAGATGGAGCAGGGGTGGGGGAGACGGAAATGCACGTGCGGTGGCTAACCCCTGAATGGCTTTTGCAGAGACAAGGGAGGCACGGATGCGTTTAAAGAGCAGAGCTGTTGAGGTCGGTGGGAGGGAGGGGTTAAAAGGAGACAGAAAAAAAAAAAAACTCGGCGGGCACGTCACAGCTGACATAGCCGTGTAAATTTAATTTTCTCAGGTTGGGTTCGCGAATCAGATTCAGTCGAGCATGGCGGAGGCGGGTTCAGGTCTCGAGACGTCTCGCGCGAGACGGCGATAACCACATTACTTACATCTGTCCTCCAGGCCTGTCTCCACTCCACCCGCCCGGGAGCCATTTGGGCACTCGGGTTTTTTTAGGGGTTTTTTGTAGGTTTTTTTTTCTTTTTTTTATTTTTTTTTGGTGGTGGATGGGGGTAAAACTGCGCAATCACCTTTTCCCGAGGACCTCCCTTCTGGCAGGTTCTAGAGCTAAGGATTCTTTAAGATGCTCATTATTCGGTTTGGGTTTCAACGACAATGATCTCGCTACAGGGCGCCTGGACTATATAGGTCGACTGAGGAGAAAATTCCGCTCGTTTTGACGAGTGGCGTCGAGCTTGTCGAGAATCGGGGGAAAAAACTGACACATGGTGAGATAAAGTCACAGCGGGGCACGCGCAGCTACCCCGGGTGAGCTCTCTGCCTGTTCGGAGGTCCCTAACATGGGCGCTCTGCACGTGCTGGCTCTTGCCAGTTCTGGAAACCAAGACGACGGCGGGTGGGCCTTGGTGCTGACGTCAGTCGCAGGAAGACATAAAGCATCTTACTGGCAGAGTTGTCGATGCAGCCGGCGAACGGAGCACTGTCCCCCCGGAAACAGAGACCGAACACAGGCCTGAGATTTGTCACCCACGACTGATGAGTGGCTCCCTCCAAGTGGCCTTTGAAAGAGCAGCCGTGGGACGTGCAAGCGCCAGGCAATGGCGAGAGGGAGAGCAAGACGAGGGAGAAGAAAGGAGAGAGAGAAGAGGGAGAGAGAGAGAGAAAGGGGTAGGGTGGTCGCGCTCCGCAGATTATCGCCGCGGTGGAGAATAATGACATGATAATCGAGACGATCCGCGCGGCCAGAATGATGAGGTGTCACCAGTGTCCCCCAGCTCCCCGAGACGATGCACCCATCGTGCGCGCAGTCACGCGCACAGACGCCTTTCACGCGCGCTGAATGGAGTTTGCTAAGTGAATTAAAATCTCATTCCAACGCTCGCTTGTCCTCCGCCAGGTAGGAGGCAGTCACGGGGGGGAGGTGGAGGGGGAGGAAGGGAGATGGCGGGGCAGGGACTGACCGTCGTGTTGGGAGACCGGTGAGACCCCCCTGCTCGCGCCCAGCCCGCTGACCCACCCCACCCTTTCCCCACCCCGGCCCTGCTCGCGCGCCGTGTCAGTGGGTCGGGTGGCAGCGAGTTGGGCGCGCTGGGGTAGCAAACAGAAGTCAAAAGAAGCCCTGCCTTCTGTGCTGATCATGGCCCAGCCACCCGAGCTGAACGCCAGTCAGAGACACAGATCATCGCCTGTCTCCCAGCCTCAGATCCACATCGAACATTACGCTAGTACCCGGGTATAAAGCTCGACAGCTTTACATTTTAAGACCCACCCCCTTTTCATAAAATAATGTGTAACAAGAAAAGTTATCAGATATGTTTTATGTCTCATAACTTCAGGACTGTCTCGGGCAAATGAAGGGAATGTGAAGTCTGTCCAGGGTGCCGGTCGCCGCAGCTTGAGCTATAGTGAGGCAATTGAAATGTTTACACTCGGGTATCATCAGGTGAGACCCTCTGGCCACAGGTGATCTCCAGGCGTGAAAAATACTCCAGAACTGGAGCGTCGTCGACACGATCGTGACAGCCACAAAAGCCTGAGTCTCCTCGGGTTTACCCGGGTGTGGGCTTTTGTCAACACACGGTGTGACACCCGACTCGTCCCTTTTCTACCCCATGCACGTGCGGTGTAAGGGGTAGGTGGCGAGTTTGATAACATGCTGGTCGCCGCACTGCACTTGGTGGTGTTGTACACAGGACGTAGAGATACTACGTGGGGCCCCCGTAGTGGATGTGATGGTGAGGACGATAGCGATTAGAGAATGATGTTAATGATGGATGAAACATGTTACGGGTGTCCATCACACAGAGCTAGCAACCGTGGTGAGAATCAACTCTTGCAGCTGAGTAAAAGTTTGAAGAATCCGATGTCGGAGTGAAGACCTCGTATGTACTTTGTTTTCCAAATGACTGAGTGAAGCTCCTAATGAAATGTGAGCCAGCATCCTTCACCAGCAAATAAAACCACAACTACTACGTGGGGGGTAGGGAGGGAGCTATTGATCATCAGTTTATTCTTGGGTCATTGCCCCGAAGAAGGAACCATAATTAAACAATATTATACAATGACGGAAGAGGTCGTTAAAAGCGCCATTATCATACATATTGAACCAAATAATGAGAATACCAACAGTGCTATTTTTAACAAGATGGTTAACAAAGATATAATGACAAGTTCTATTAAATTCTTTATTTGTTAATGTCAACAGTATATTAAATTTAAAAGAGTTTGGCAAAGTGTAAAAAAGTGTTAGCTGTGTGTGGGAGTGTCTGTACGTGAAGATCGTTTTTCCACTCGCTGGAAATCGACCCGACTGTCGACAACTTCGCGAGGTTTCCAGGCGCACGCGATGTGCACGGCTGACAGGGTGGCCGAGTCTGTGGGTTCACACCACGTGTCTGTGGACTGTGCCAGCCAGCCTGTCGGCACCAGGCGCACCACCACAACTCGCACGGAAACGACTTGCGAGGAGCAGGGGAGGAGGGAAGGACACTGTTCACATCGTCGTAAGAGCTTGCGACAAGCTGGGAGGTCATACCATGCAGCAGTGAGTCATCTGCAACATTAAATATAACTGGTTGACGCAGGCATGCCCTTTGAGACTTTTTTTTTAAAGACATTCATTTTATTCATTCCCCCGTGAGAGATATGAACAAATTGACATTATACACAAATAAAAGTTCACATGTTAGCCACCACAATATTCCACAGCTGAACTCATCAGCGACCCTTGCCTCCCACACACCGTTACCTGTGATAGAAAGTGTTAACTGTCGTCGTAGCAACCTGTCATCTCCTGTACCCACACCAAGGGACCACCACTAATCTCACTCGAACTCGATACCCCTGTCCCCAGCAACACAAAGGGTTTTCTGTGGAAAATACTTATGGAAATGTGACAGAGTCGTTACGTGGGCCCGAGTGGCCTGCCCCTGTCCTGGCCCCTGTCCTGGCCCCTGTCCCGGCTACTTGCCCGGCTTTTCATTTCGGGATTTTCGCCGTTTTTGCCGTTTGCCGTGATGGCGGGACAGTGACAAGCCCTGGCATTTCAATCCACACAAACTGTTTACTGGAACATTCCGCCCGCCATGACGGCAGTCCCACAGCTTGAGTGTTTAGTGTCACCCACAGTCCCACAGGGGAGGTCAGGGGCTTACCCAGGGCTGATAAAAGACCTTAAGAGCACGCTGGAATCTTTTCGCCGAAATCTGATCGAGTACTGGAGCAAATGAGGCTGACACACGCAGCTACACGTTCAAATAAAAACCCAAAGGTTTGTTGTGGAAAGCCGAAACATTCCCTATCCACGAATTCCCAAACACTAACTCTAACGTGTGACTGTTGTTTCCCTTTGTTGTTTTACATATGATTACATACTTCTCCCCCAAAAATAAACTGCCTGCTTGATTTTCTTTCAAACAAGGAGCTCCTGCCAAGAAATGTATTTCTGCTTTAAAAAGAAAACTTCCCTAAATACCTAATCTGGTTCCTGGTAATTAAAGTTGGTTCAGTTGCTGTCTGTGGTAATTAGCAGAAGAAAAAGTCTAAACAATGAGCTTGTGTCAAGAAGAAAGTGAGACATGTCACGAAGCAAAATAAAAGACATAAAATAAAAGCGAGAAATGAATGAGCCCTACAGATTAGCAGCAACAAAGAAAAAAAGAAAAAAAAATACAAGAAGATAGAAACCGTCGCTAAAGAAGAAAACATGGCAACTTGTTAACTCATGTTTGTAATATTGCAACATACACAGAATAACACCGCAAAATACATGACACCATGCAAAATAACATGGCAGAACATTTTCATGTTTTAGTTTCCAATCTACATACCCGGTATTTCTTGACATTGGTTGGACAACGTTGGTCTTTAACGAATCCAATGTTTTAATTATTATTATTATTATTATTATTATTGTTATTATTATTATTATTATTATTATTATTATTATTATTATTATTAGCCAGCTGAAAAATTCTGACAGGATTATATGTTGAGAGACCGGCACTGATTAAGAAGTAACAGATCCTGGGTTACTTTCCACAGACCACCAAGAACCCAGGTGTAACAGAGTTCACCACAGTGACATCGGACGCTACATGCCACCCGCACTCGACTGGAGGATTCGGGGTGGTGGAGCCAGTGTCCATGTCAGAACTCCCCGTGTGATGGCCTCCCGGGGTGGAGCTGATGACTTTACAATCGCCTGCCAAGTTCTTCCCCAAGGTACCCGGCCACTTGCGTCACCCGACAGACACCCGGGTGCAGCTCGTCCCACGCAGGAATCAGACAGTTTACGGAAGTGACGATTTGGGAAGCCATGATAAAATCGTTCGACACATGCCAAAAGTTTCGCTTGACCTTTGACACTGAAGGAAATGTCAACCCCTCCAGGACTGCTGCGGAAGCAAAGGGAGGCCGAGAAAGTTGATGCTTCACGTGGGAGTAATAGAGGCCGGCTGGCACTCTCTCTTTCTCTCTCTCCATTCCTCCTTCTCTCCCTTCCCTCTTCTCACCCTACCACTCCATCCGTGCCTTTCCCTCATTCCCCTCTCCTCGTGTGTGTATGTGTGTGTGTTAGCATGCCTGCGAGTAATGCACGTGTCTGTGTCTTATTTTCTCACAGACGCACGCTTCCAGTCAAAAAGGGAAAATATTTTGTCGATTCCAAGTAGAGAGAAAAAGGCAAAGAATCACAGTGAGGTGTGTACAAAGTATTGACAGTTCATCTGCAACATTTCACTCAATTTTATTCCTTTGTTTAGAATGATCTGTTCAAAAAAATTTTCTTTAACAGAAATGAAAGAATATGGGACGGGTGACGATATAGGGGTTTTGAAAAATAATTTTAAAATAATTTAAAAGGAAAATGTTTCTGTGGATTCAAAACTGCAGGACACACAAAACAGACTTTTGAAACAACTCCACTCCAACTCCGACACCCACTCAACCCCACCAGGACTATTGAGCTGTCGGCACGTGCTGTCAGATCAAAACTCTCGCTCCTCCTTCATCCCCTCCACGCGACCTCGGTTCCGACTCGGACTGACCATTCCCTCTGCAACCTCAAAAGGTCAAAAGTGGGGTTTGCACCTCGGAGGCAAGTAGAGGTGAGAGGAGGTGGGAGGGAGGCAACCCATCTCAGCTCGTGTATCTGTCGGCGCAACTCGTGGTCAGTCCGGTTCCTGCCACCCCAGAAAGCCGTTGATGGATGGGCGGATGGGAGGACCTCGCACCTTCCTGCCAGCGCGGTCGGCGGGGGGCCCGATGAGAGCGGCTAATGACGGAGGGTAGGGGGAGGGCACGGGGGCGGCACACACTCAGGGCCGTTGCAAAGACCATATGCAGGTAATGGTTTGGGCAGAGATGCAGCAGACGCCAGTCTCAGGCCGACCTGTGGAAGGACGAGGCAGACTTCAATTTGTAGAAAGATGGCGACTGGCCTCCGGCACGAATTGGTTGGAAGACCGTCTGTCGGCATTTCCTCAGGCAGAGACTGCGAGCCGGTCCCCCGTCTTGCCGGAGGTAAGGAATGACTAGGAGATGGCTGACTGGTGGCGCCACTTGGCCTGCAACGGTTGTCTGTGGAGCCGCCGGTGGTCTTCACGGCCTTCACGTGGCCTTCACGTCAACTTCACGTCTCACTGACGTTGCTTGTACTTTCGATTGCGAGCTCTAAAAATAACCTCACAGATTGGAGGGAAAAGTCTCTTTTTTCTTTAATTGGTGGATTGGGACCACGCGTTGTGATTAATTTATTTATTTTGTTTTGATTAACACTCTGTCAGGTGTTAATGATGCGTATAGAAAGGTTAAGAAGCAAGCAATTACTGTTAAACTTGACAGTTTATCTCTTTCGCGAGCATCTTCTGTTTTTTTCCTGCAGCCACGTAATCACTGATCATGCCATATCCGATAGTTCCTACAATTCCGTGGCCACGTGTTTTATCTCTCTTCCATCAAAACGTCATTTAAAACTTGTCTCAATAATAATAATAATAATAATAATAATAATAATAATAATAATAATAATAATAATAATAATAATAGGGAGAAATTGGAGAAATTGGAGAAATTGTGATTAACAACTGACTGAGCATAGTACTCCATTATCCAAAAAATCCATCAAGTCAAAATAAATGCACAAAGAGATAACAGATGAAGATGACATCGTCGAAGAAATGAGTTGGTTAACGAATCAGTTGAAGCCGTAGACGTGAAGCAAAATGTCTTCACAAAACACAGTCCAGCGCAATCACTAGGGTCACAACAGGTCAAACGACGGACTCCAAACTCAAAATTAAGTCAGAAAAATGTCAGAATCCAAAGAAATTCGGAGAGCCAGTTCCTTCAAACTGGTAAGGGGAATGAGCACTGCACTATCCAGTGTGTGTGTGTTGTGATAAACAATTGTTTTCTAATACGTAAATAGTAAACTAAATGGTCGTCAACGATTCTCACCGATTGCTATACAAACCTTTTATGTAACCAAGAGAGTGATATCTGTTTCAGCAATTAATTTCAACATGAGAGGATTGTCCAATTGTTTTCTTTCTGCGATCAATCGCCGAAGGCTAACAGATAGAAGCATCTGTGACAAACCTCTGCCATCTACCAGGAGAAGTTGGAATCGTGACACACTGATGTTCTTGAGAAACACTAAATCACCTAGCTAGTCTACTTATTATTCTATAAAACTGCCTTTGGAAAAAAAAAATTGTTAGCTTCTTGAAGGGTGAACATTGCTGATATGGTACTGCTTTTTATAATAAAAAAGGTATATAAATATATATTAAAGCATTCAGCAAATTTTAAAAGTATTGGATGATGATGCACCAAGCATATTACTGAATCCTCATCGCCCTCTAAAATGTAGTTTAGTTTAAAGTTTAGAAATAGGGAAAAAATGAGCACATTTTTTTAGAACGTTTCTTTTTTCAGTTATAGCATTTTTTTCTTGCCTTTTACTTCTCCTCCGCTGTCCCTTTTCTAGAATTTTCCCGCTTAATGCAGACGCTTATCCGTAGAAATCCCGAAAAACATCAACCCAAAAATTAGCGAAAGAAAAACAGCGGGTTAATGTCGTTACATTAATAATTCCATTGAGCAGGGATCAAGCCGGGAAAGTGGTAACACGATCCCCATCTCTGGTCACAATTTAATCCAGCCTCCGGCCTGGCCCCCGGTGGAAGGTGGCGCTGCGATAGACAGCTCCATTGCGACGGAGCCCCAGTCGCTAGGGGACACGCATGCCAACCATTTCCCTCCACGACTGCAGCGCCCTCTGACTGGACAAGCGAGACTAACAGTGTGCCAGGGTACTGATGCTGGCACAGCTCTCATGGTCGGGTGGCCACGTGGACCTGACGGCATAGCCTTCTAGACCATGGTGGCGGACACCAACACTTTGTCAGTTAAAAACGACGAGCGCTTTGTTCCGAGGTTAACCCTTACAGGTCACGTGGTGAACAAAGGTCGTACAGAGAAATCCTCTATAACCTTTCGTCAACTAAGGCTTTGATGTAGTGCCATTTCTAATTCCCCTCACCCAAAAAAATCAGTAAATATTGAGAATTATATATTCAAACTAAAAATAGAATATATAAAAGTAAATAAAATAATAATATAAATACAAATATAAAACATAAATACAAATTTAAAACATAAATACATAGATAAGCACGTTTTTCCCAATTTGCCAAAGGTAAGTCAGAGGCCATTCATTTGTTGGAAAATACAAAGTCACTTATATCTTGTTCAAGATTTCAAGATTTCAATAATCTTCATTTTCGCGAGTACAGTCCGATTGTTGTATTTCATAAAAGTGATGGCGATTTGTAATCAAACTTTGCCAAAAACAAGAGCACATTATTCACTATTGAAATGATCAGGAAATGATCGAGCGAACGAAGAACCCAATGTGTTCATACTTACAGACCTTTAAAGTCACAGAAACTCACTCGTTCACTCATAGATGCACGGACGCACGTGGGTAAAATGAATTTAAATGAAAGTAATTTTGGCAGATTAAAAAAATGAGTTTTTTCCAACATCTATCAAAAACTGAGTAAGGCAGAATATGTAAGAATCATTTCAGTTTGAGGTCCAGTCAACATCTGCCAGAAACTGTGAGTAAAGTAGAATATGTATGAGTAATTCTATTTTGTCGTCCAGTCCAGACAAGGTTGAGCCACGTGTACTCACACCCACAGAACAAGACTGCGAGTGTGGAGGAGCAATTTTCAGTCCCCTCCGGTGGCAGGCAGACCTCGCACCGTCCCCTACCTCCATTGTAAGAGCTCACAGGAAGCAGCCCGCCCTTGTGTCGAGTCTGTAGTCAGCTCGACCAATCGATGATTTAATCGAGGATCCGCGGTACGGGTGGCGCTTGGCTGCAATCTGATTTACACCCAGTCCGTCTCCCTCCAGTCTCCTCCACTGTCTCCTCCACTAGGCTCGGCCAGTAGGGCGGGGCAGCTCGTGCCCTGAGGGAAGCTTCTAGAGTGCTGTGTCTGTCTTCTGTGCTGGCCAAACAACCCTGCCTCTGCTCCAGGCTCCATGAACAAAAATGTTTTAGTCCAGGCTAATCCGGGGACTTCAGAGGAGACAACCAATTCTAAACATTGTCATTCTGATATTCTTTTCTATTTTAGAGAGAAATATTTTTAATATTCCAGACGAGTGTTTTTACGTCCCATGAAGATTCTCTATATTATTTATCTTTTAGTATTTCGAATTGTAGGAGAAGCTAATGATTAAAAGAACTTGTCTCTAATCAGAATTTCCCACACTTCTCTTTTTGTGATGATCAGCAAGAAACTTATCATCATGACATAACAGTTGTATCATAAATAGCAATGAAACTCAGGTCACTGGAACAGATCGAGCCTCACATCGCCCTTTCATGTGTCACATTAGGTGAGGTTGGTCAGCTGACCGATGAAGAACTTGGGCAACATCATACAATGGACCTTCTATATCCTCACTTTCCTCTTCTCCCGCTTTTACTTATCAAAGTTTTCTTATCTTTTACAGTGACCAACTACCTTCATTGCAATGTGTAATTTAGGAGACATGGCGAAATATCTTCTCTGAACGGTGACATGGGGGAAAGATGCTGAAATGCCTTCCTTGACATCTGCCAATGCCGATGCCGAACCACCATCACTGAATATGTCAAGGAGGACACATGCAGAAATGACTTCCTTGCAATGTGTCATGGAGGAGCCGGGGAGGGAGGCAAGGGGGAGAGGGAGGATGTAGAAAAGAAGCGATAAAAAAAATTTAGCTTAAGAAGTGTTGAATGTTCTTAGTTAAGACGATTTAGTTATAAACTATAACCTCAAGATAAATAACTGTGGTCCTTGAGTTTCCCCATCTTTGCAAGCTTCTTCACATCCTTCACTGCGTACATTTATCTGCTGAGTTAATATTTTCCTCTTCTCTTCTCTCTTTCCTCACAGTGAAAGAAAAGCTGACAACCGCGGTGCCATGTATGTGACCACACGCCGGTGCCAGACATGCTTAGCGCCCTCGGCAATGGTATTTAGAGGATTTGTACTTACATCAAGAGGATTTTCAATTTTTCAATGTAGTTTAGCCAAACGCATTCTACCCGATGTTTCGCGGGTCCTCAAGCACCCAGGAAGTGGTCAAATTAAACATACTTATGGGATTGAGGTGAAAGAAATGTGACATGATGGGGAGGAGGGGGAGGGGATGGCTGAAGACAAAGAATGTCCGCATGGCAGGCCGTAGAAAAGCCTTTAAGCACAGGACGGACTGCAATTTTTTCCGCCATTTTGTGGCTGAAACTGTCCTTGTCGCTTAGCCTGCCCACCTTAAACAACTAGCAGCAGAGAGTTAACCCTTATGTAGACACAATTAACCACTTCAATGCAGACGGCGTTTCAGAGGTTTTAAATGACGGTGTGAAGGAAAACAGTATGCGGGCATCATCATCATCAATCATCATCAACGGCGACAAGAGTCCCACACCCTATGTTAAATAGAACTTTTAAAAAAAAGAGACACAATGTTTTAGAGTCATGAAAAAGATCGACTAAGCCAATGACTTCCTGCTCCAAAAAAATAAAAATGACATCCAATGACCCGTATTAAAAGTTCTGAACTCGGAAGAAAGTAGTTGAAAGTTGACAACATTCCCAGCATGCCAAGCGGAGCGGTGCCAGACTCATTTCAAATGTAGGTTTATTGACTAAAATTCAAGAAGTACAAGATTTTCACTCAGAGACACTCACTGAATGGTAAGTTCAAAGCAACAGCTGGACCCTGTCATTCATAGAAAGTTTGTGGTTGCCATGGGAACGTCCGAGTGGTCTTTTAAGTAATAAACAGAAAGTCTTATTGTTTTTACAAGGAATTAGGAAATCCATTCATTGTCTCCATCTTCTGGGTCCATCGTCCTCTTCATCTTTCCTCTTCGTCTTTTTGAAGATGGTGGATGTGTCAAGGTGACAGACCATGCGTTTGCCAGTGTCTAGTGACCGTTGAACTTCGGGATCAATTTCCGTTTTTCCTGCTGTTGCGCTGACCAGTCATGCCTGCAATCAAAACAGTCCTCGCCCCTCCCGTCCTTGCCAGGCTCCATCATATCTCTCGACTTCATGCTTTCAAGACGATAATTGACGTATCCACCAAACCCATCAAAGTCGACTCCACTTTCCAAACCTTTTATTGGGGGTCTTCACACACACGCCGTCTTGCCTGAAGATGAAGAAATGATTAACCACCTCCCTCTCTCTCTCCCTCTCTCTCCCCCCCCCCTCTCTCTCTCTTCATAACGAAATAAAAAATGGAAAAAAAAGTAAAAAATGAGTTAGTGTGAGGAGCAGAAACCAGTAATCAAGGTCTCTTATTTCGTGACATCATGCAGCAACACCCCTTCATCACTGAAAGTATTACTTTAAATTTCTAGTTTTAGTTTTTGTATGGTAATCTACATTTACACTTCTTAAAAAATTTTAAAAAAATTCTAAATCCTGAATTTTACTATGACCTGTTATATTCAGTGGTGTACTCATCGGAAAGTGAGCACAGATGCACAATTATTATGTAAGTGTATTTGAGGATACATAATTATCATTAAAAAGCAAATATAGTTGTAGGAGGCTCATACTCTAGCAATGGAAATAAACTCATCCACACGCACTGTCCATGGATGTATCCTCGTTTCTACAAGTTCGCAGCCATCGTCTCCTCATTCTTGAGAAACGTCTATCCTTATAATAGCGGGTCACAAGGCCAATCCTCGTGTCCAAACCAGCATTTAGCTGCAGCCGCTCGTCATGGCCGCCATTAAGCGAAGGGCGAGGGAGAGCAATGGCTGCCGTTCAGACCAGTTAAGGGCCGGCTCGGGCCGCTCTTCTCCTCGGCGCTTCCGATTTGTCGGCGCCACAAAGGACAGGCCGGCGCACTCAGCCCACCAGACGAAAACAAACCCGGAGCGAGGAAAAATAACTTAATTTGGCGACAGTAGTTCTTTTTCCGGCCCCGCCAAGAAAATGGTTTTAATGACACGCGCACCCTAGGTTCTTTGGTCCACCAATCCAGTACGCGTGTGCTCAAACCTCGTGATCAGCTCGTGCAGGTCAGGAGCCCGCTCGCACATTATTTTCTTTATATTTAAAAATTGCATTCTTACATATCAAGCTGATCTTGTCCAAGACGACTTCAGCAACACAGAGAAAGAGAATATAGTTCCATGGTATGCCTTTAGATGTCTGTAGATTCCAGTTGAGTCCCCGTGAACTTGATTTATTCGTGAATATTTGAGAATTTTATTTTAATAACTGTACAGTAGGTGGACATTTGGTTTGTTGATAACCGAAATTAGGAACCTTCTGTGGCACACACCTGCTTGACACCTGTGTGAAATTTCTACCAAGACTTCAAATTATGGAGCCAAATATTTGATTCTAACGTCCGGACGCAAAATCATCCCTCGTCGAAAGCTTCTTCGGTTTTCTTTTTTCCTTAGAGAAGCCAGAGTCCGCGCCATCACCACCGTGAGGTAAGTGAAAGAGAGACACAATGACAGGTCCTTTCTACAGCCACACAACTTTGCCCTTTCGTGGGTTAGCGTGGAAAAGGTTCGTGGCCAAGTACCCCTCTTGGATAGACCTTCTCATTTCCTTGGCGAAATAACTGCCACTCTTGAGCCATTTCGTTAAGGTCCTTCAAACCCGCGCCTATTACTCCCCCTTGAAATGATACTCATTGGTTTCTGATGGCGGTTCTTGTCGCTCTTGGCTGGTCTCGTGATGACAGTCTTGGTTAGATGAAGAATAATTGGCGGTTCACGAGGTCAGCTCAAACCCCGTAACGTCTTCTTTTCTCTGTCTCGTCTTCTCTGGTCCTGGTGGTCCAAATCTTGAAGCTCGATTGCCCCCCCAACCCCTCTCATGGACGCTTTCATCCTTCGAGACGGGACTTGTCCCTCACCCTTCTGTCCATCCATTCCCTTCTTCTGTAGGCGCCGTCGTTTGGTTTGCTGGCTGTCTCCGGTGGCTGGCAAGTTTTCTGACAAAGGTTCCTGCAATATCGTCCTGATTTTCGTTCCTTAAAAAAAACCGCCCGAGGTGGTGCCGCCATGCGGGATCGACATCATTTTCCGCGAGCGATGCTAGCGCAGCCCTGGGAGAAAACAATGGAATCTCTGCGGCCCCACCCGCCGTGCCGTCGGGGGGGAGACAAACAGAAGCTGGTGCCCAGCGGCCACTGGCCACTTCACGCATGGCAAGCGTAAAACAAAATATTTTAATTAAGCCAAGGGAGGCAATCGAGATAGTCTCCATCGTCAAGTTGTTGGCGCTAAGGAGAAGTAATTCTGCGAGCTGTGGAAACAGTTGCTTGGTGAGAAACGTAAGATAAAGTCAACTTTTTTGTTTGCTGGAGGAACTGAAGAATTGTAACTGGTGTGACTAGTGCATGCAGGCAAGGGTTTGAGGTCAACCAACGTTGTCGTGGTGATAGGTGATCTGGGTTCCTTGTCTCACTTTGCCCAAACCTTTAGCTGAGTCATCGAAGATGGCTATTCCCATGTGGGGGAATGATGTTTCAGATGACTGTTCTCGCCCTTTTTCTTGTCTCGGTGGTTACAAAACAAAGGAAACGACAGCAAATGCTTCGCTGAAGTCTCACCGCAGGCTTTGGGCTTTCTACCTATTCCATTCATTTCAATCTTTATTGTCTGTACCAGGCGTAATTCAGGACAGAAATTTTTCTTTTCCTTACAAAATAATTTATACATGTGAACATAACCTTATCTTTATATACAAACATACACACCCTTATAACGACATTTAACAGGCACGCACATCTATACCCTCTCACACAAACACGTGTGTAACATTTAGGTTACTTTGGTTTGACATATTTTAACATAGAAACAAATATAGTGTCCCTTTCGCAAAGAACTTTCAATATTTGCTGCTTGCTGAACTGGATCCGTTATTTTATTTTATTTTATTTTGTTTTATTTTATTTTATTTTATTTTATTTTATTTTATTTTATTTTATTTTATTTTATTTTATTTCTGTACACTTGACCATCTCCTTTCTTCGCTCTTATCGTCCCCAACCCTCTGTAGAGTCGGGTACCCGTTCCCGCCAGGTGGGGCGACTGGGGGAAGGTATCTGCACTAAGCGGGTATCAACCTGATATTCCTCTAAGTTCGGACGCCAACTCTCTAACCTTTCGGGTATCCACTCGTCCCCTTCCCCAACACACACACACACACGCAATTCACTAAATACACATCAGAAATATGTTTCAACTTGTTCTCCAGGACATGTGACCAAGTATGTGAGTGAGCGCGTGTTAGTGACAGCATCCAGACAGCACGTGCTGAGTTCTGAGAGAAAACAAAGATCAATGCTCACGGCAGCCATCACTATTTTCCCAGATTAAAGACGGCATTCATTCCACAAGACCGTTATCAAATTGCCTAATTCCACTTGAACTTCCTTTACATGATGGATGCGCGCTGGCACTGTTACTCACTCCACATCTTTCTGGCGGACGACCGCGATGTTAGCGGCTGAACCTGCAGGAGATGGACTCTTTGCATTCTCACCTTACCCCGACATGCCCGATGCACGATCACTTCTGAAAGGTCTGGGAAGAAAGAAGGAGACACGTTTAATTACTGTGCCTAACAAGCCTCCTGGCCCTCCTTCTTGTGCATACTTCTCTGGACCTGAAAAGGCCCTTTGCGACACAAGATTGATTCTCATGGTGTGTCTTCTGCTTTTTGAAATAACAACAATGGCCTGCGACTCGATCCTCGGAAAACTCCTCTCCGTCTTTCTCTTTTTACCGGGAGACCCGCTGCTTGGCGGTCAGAATGTGGTAAAACCAATAAGGCCGCAACCTGGCGTAGACGGCAGATTACTGTCGAGGGAACCAGGAGAGGAAGCACAAAAAAACGAAGGGGTAAGAAGAGCCGTCGGGACTTGGAGGGATGACTCTGGAGAGAAACAGCTGGACTTCGCCACCGAGGAGCAGGCTGGTAACTCACGAGCCTCTCCTGGCGCATGCTCTTAGGCTTACCTTCTTCCATTGTCGGCAACAAAGCGGCTTCTTTAAATTTTCATCCACGTGTAGAGATGTGTGCAAAAACGGAGGGACAAAGGAAGAAAAGCTGGGAAATAATGTCGCATGAAATATACATTGGCCACACAGACAGGAGCTGGTGCCGGTGGTGGGAGCTGAACCCCGCAGCATCGATTTGTGTCCGTCACAGGTCACGTGTTACGATGGTCACGCTTGGGTGAGGATCTGCTTTGTTGCACTGTGCGCCTGGTGGGCTACTCCGTGCTCCAGTCACACCAGCCGCTGCTCCCATTGTCCCGGATGTGAAAAAAGGTGGGATCGTGTTTTCACCTCGCTCTATATTTTTAATTAGTGATTGACTTACCTACTTTTCTTCTCCGTGTGTTAAGCAAACCTCAAGACCGAGTTGTGAAATGAAGCTGCCCAGGTGGAGGCACCTCCAATGGCAAATGTTCTCCTGGACATGTTCTGTGAAGCAATGATAAAGTCCTGGTAAACAGAAGACCACGGTATCCTTGATTCCGATCTCGTCTCTGATGTGACATCAGGCTATCGGGCAAACCTCAGTTTCATCCCCTGTCATTACCTGTTCACCTGTGGTGGGGAATCCCGCAAAGCAAGAAGCACTTCTCTTTCAAACCAATCAACCGAAGCATCGAAATGTGTTGTGATCCGGCGATTGCAGGAGATGCTGTTCATGACTGTTGTGCTGTAGGAGACAAACTGTAACAAGCTGTTGCTACAGGAGTAAATTATGTATCACACGTGTACAAGCATTTTGAAGTGAGTGGTTCAGCGGAAAATACATCGTGGTGGTTGATTTCCCAAAGTTTCATCAGTGCAAAAGTAAATATAATAAAAAATTACCAAGACCTCGTATAAGTTATTTTAAAGGCACTTGATGTCGCAGAATATAAATAAAGGGTATGTGATTCCTTTTATCACTATAGCAAAATTTATTTGTAATATTTTATAATTATTTTTTAAGATGGCTAGAATTACAAATTCTTTAAATGTCTCCACGTTAAATCCGCTGATGACCAACAGTCCTTAATTATAATAATGACCAAGTATGGTTGGGCGGAAACTGCTGATCATGTGACCAGTTGCGACCTGGCTACCAAACAGACTACCAGAAGTTTGTGACTACAGGATGACAGTCAAGATGAGGTCACGTGACTGGAGGCGTGACGTGCTGTGGTGTCTCTGTTGAAGTAAACATCCAGTAAAGTAGAGATGTTGTAATTTCATCAAACCCCGATGGATTCCTCGTGCGAGTCACTCACGCATGCTGATCATCAGACCGAAACAAAAATATCCACAAAGTACAAACAACATCGCTTGTTGTCTGACGGTGAACTAGAAAATCGTCTGCACCAAGCGATAACAAAAGACAAACGACAAATCTTTGTTTACGATGGTAACAAAATAATCAAAAGTTATGCTTTTTTTTCATGTAGTCCTCGGTCTAAGTAGAAGAAATTAAAAACATACATTAATTCAAAACAAGGCAATAACAACAAAGAGAGACATTATGATGTGTACAAACATGGTGGCTGATAACTGAATTGATCAGTTTGTTGTTTTGCTGTTGTTTATGGCTAAAGCACTAGCAACATGTGGTACAGGTTTGATTTGTTGGGGAGAATAATAGATGATTAAGTTGGTAGGAAGCCTCTGTAGGTAATCAAAGGGTTTCGAAAATGTGTTGTAGGAGTCCGTTCTTTGGAAAATGATGAACCTTGCTCCAGAGAACACTGCCAGAATATTCCATGCTCCTCTTGACTAGGTTAATAGGTCAATTCTAGGTATGGGGACATTGAGCTTGAGACACCCTCTTATTATTTTGACAGAGAAGATAGTAGAAAGTCATGGGGGCACTTTACATGTTTGTGTTTTAAAGACGAGAATTTTTTCTTGAATTTTGGTCTGTCATCATCATCATCGTCCGATCGATGACGGCTCGTCGCTCACCCTTTGAATGTGGCATGGCAGGTTTATCCCTGTAAGAAAAGGTGAAATGTGTGTATTGTGTAGCTGCCTACAAATCATTGCCGTATACCCGACAACATCAGAGTTGTTTTCCGCCTTGTTGCACCGCAAGTGATGCACGACGCGTCAACACCACGCGCGGGCTGGCGGAGGGTGGAGTCCCTGCTGACGCCGGTGGCTGCAGTCACGTGACTGCTACTCGACCATCTGTTGGAGCCGTACATGATGTACACAGTTCACAAACCAGTCAGCCTAGAACCGTCTAGCAGGCCCCATGACCTGCCTCAATCACGTGCTTCAAATCTTTGCAACAGATTCTTTATCAGATAATGTTCACGACTAGATGCGAACTTTCACACTTTCAGGAGAAATGTAAGCTAAAGTTTTAAAGGTTGGGTGATTTCCTATACTTCCTTTGTAAGACTAAATGTTGTCAGACAACAAAAGTCAGTAAATTTTGTTCCCTGATTGCCCTTTCCACGTAATCCTCATAATCTTTCGGAGATCATTGGCAAACGGCTCCTACATTAATGTGTCTGACAAGTTTGTTTCATTCATAAATAACTGTAAACTTGAAGACAAACTTTATGACAACAACAGCTGATGTATTCTTTGTAAACTGATCTGTGTGGACTATTAAAAAAATCAGAACAAGCAAACTAGAAAAACAAACAAGTGGCTGGACTAAAACATTGGCCAAAATGTGGGGACTGAAACAGTGGAACTCAAGACGAGGTCTAGCTGAGGACTAAGCAAGAACTGGGGAAAACTCTCTGCCCTCGCCTATGAAGGACAGAATGATCCATCAAAGACAAGGACAGCCTTGTGTGTGTGTTACCAGGACAGATGGATAGATGAATGCATATTGTGCTCTACCACATGCAACAGATTCTGGCAGTGACTTCTGGTGCACACCGCACAGGCAGACAAGCAGACAAGCAGACAACGTTTGGAATCCAAGCTTCTAACCTGTAATTTGCAGCGAAACTAATGGCGGGGCAAACAGAGAATATGAGAAGCTAGTCATATTCTGAGAGGTTGTGTGCTCATGAGTCAGACGAGAATGGCCACGGACTGTGCAAGTTGAGAGAACAAGAGATAGACGGATGGGAGATGGAGGTGACGAATTGGAAACTGAGGAAAACTATTCGGTCCACATATGTGATATAGAAAACTGTACGAGGCCTATATCAGCATTGACATCAAAAACGATATATGTCATATAAAACTCTACAAAACACTATACAAACATTGCTATTGAAAATGACAAAATATCTAATATAGGAAACTGTACGAGTACTATATAAATATTACGAAAAATTCTTAACAATATGTGGAAGTTGTATAATATTGTTATAATACTGTTTTAACACTCATGGACAATGTGTGAACACTGGGCTCTCGTGAACAATGGGGCCTGTAATTATGTTCTCATGCGGGCGACCGCGTGGAGGGGATCAGGGGCCAGTTATCACTTCGTTAACATCCAATATTTCAAACAGCTGAAAAAAAAACTCTTCATTTTATTACATCACAGAATCTCTTGTTTACTTGTAAACACTCCGAGGTCTTCACTGAATTGTGATACCCTTAAGGGCTGTTATAATGGTAAACTTTAAAAAAAAAACCTGATTTAGCAAGGTTAGGGCAGTTACAAACTGTTTTAAATTTACAAGAGGACCCCGCATTTAAAATGGCGATTAAACACATCTAAATGACCTGGATTGACTTTTTTTAAAAGGGTTTTAAATTTGTTTGGAACCCTTTAAGGCTTTAAAGCATGTGCATGCAACAGACTCCAGAGAAATAAGTGGTGAGGATGACAGGGACGAGGCAGGCTGCTACCATGACGCCGGCAGACGAAGAAATGAGAGGCAGGAGGTCGGTAGACAAATACCAGCATGTCTGTCCCAGGCAAGCTGTTCAACTCGTTATATGGAAATCATCCTTACCCTGTCCTATTATCTCTTGTATATTTCCTTTGATCGCAGCACCTTTGTTGCAAACGACTTTTGTGCTGCGGACAAATATCTCAGTTGTCCATCTTACTCTCTGTGTACACAACACACACATCAAGCACACCTTGTTTGACTGTTGCCAGGTGAAAAGAAAGGCTGATTACCTTGATATCAGGAGGGCGACAAGTATGCCTTGACTGAGATATCGTAAATTATCAAACTGATTCCGCTCATATATTTTGATTGAAAAATAAATTGAGTTGCTGGCCGACACCTGTACCCTGACCCTCCCAACAAAAGCAAAGAAAACAGCTGCACTGATGAGGAATTCAATGAAGCCGCCTCAATAAGCGGCGTCAACCAAATATTTGAAATTCTGAACGTACACCAGATGGCAGGTGCTGTTCACCAATCCGAGGCAATAAATCACACCTTCGATTTCTCTCTCGTTTTTTTTTCTCTCTCTTTCTCGCTGTCTCCAAACAACGAGGATCTACAAAACTTTGTGGGGGATGGATGATGATGGTGGTGGAGGGGATGGTGGTTGAGGAGGAGAAACCGCATTGATTGATGGCATGGTGGGAGTTGTGGGGGCTGGGGGAGAGAAGAAGGGGTAGATAAGCACAGCTGATGAGAGAAAGCTGTGCAGTGGTCGCTGTGTTACGTCCCCTCGCTGAAAGTGGAAGAAAACAATGAACTCTATTAACGGCGCCGTTTGGAAAGCTGAAGCCAAGCATGCCAGCCACGCTCGAGTGGTTTTTTTCATCAATCCAACAAGTTGTTTCGGCGAGACGCAGTAGGCAACACATGCTGGCAACGGGTTCACAGAGACACCCAGGCATTCCAGGCCCTTGTGCGAACGCTCGCGGCAAAAATTGAAAGGTTGAAAGGTCAATCCGAATCGAACATGAACTTAAGTTCAAAGTTGTCGGCAAGTTAACAGAACATAGGTCAAGTCACTAGGTTTTCTACGATTTTGTGACTTAAATTTATACCGATCTTTTGTCTTTCGACAAACATATGGAGATGATTTAAATTCTAGCTCATGACGTCACTTATGGTTTCAGCCAATACGGGAGCTTCAAACATTATGCTAATGAAGTTTTGACAAATCTGTAAAATCTCTTCTGCCACGTCGCTGGACATGAGTTTGTTAGTCTGTTGACATGTTAGTTTGTTTTTAAATTCAGTTTGAGGACTGCAATGTTCAAATGGTTGTAATTTTTTGGCTCATATTTGGGTATTAGTACCCTTTAAAGCCAGTTTTTTCTTTTTAAAAATAATCTCCAAACGCCTGAGTTACGTTTCTGTAACTATGCTGAGCTCACAAATCTGAGGGAATGAATAATTATTGTGTATTGTTTGCAAGTTGTGAGCCTTTCATTATCGGCATTGTCTCCTTTCGTAAATATTCAATCTTAATTTCAGCGAGGCCACAAAAGTAGGTGAAATATTATGGAACCGCCGTATTGACGCTTGCCAAATGTTGTTGCAACACCTCATTAACATGTGATAAATTTATGCCTCATTAATATACAGTAAAGTGGCATGACAATACCTCATAACATTCGCTCACTATTACGACAACACCTCGAACTTTGTGCCCTTAGCTCGCGCAGTTGTAACTGTTTTGTGACGTCAGAAGTTGAGCATCACTCTCGGCAGTTTCTTGAAATTGCAACGATGATGACGATGATGATGATGATTGATGATGATTGATGATGAGTGTCCTTCAAGGGGCAAGAGAAGTGACCCCCACCACCAAGCACCATCAGCAAGCTGACGATGTTGACTTTTATTCCCCCTTATACACCTCGCCACTCCCCACACACACACACTCACACTCACACACACACACTCTCTCACACACACACACACACACCTGACAAAAGACAAGCCCCGGATTTTCCCCAGCAAATGAACTAGTCTTCAAACAAAACATTGCTCCTCAATAATCATCCCACACCACCAACGCCGAGTACAAAACAATTTCTACACAGGCTTGATTGCACTGGTGGGCAGCTGCGAGGTTTTCTACTGGGAAACCAGGTGAGTATTTGTTCAGATCACCGATGTTTGAAAGGGGAAACCCAGCTGCGGCGACAGGTAAAAATTATCTCGCGTGATCAAGGTAATTGTGAACTACAGCCATGCCCCTGCGCTCACTCAAGCGTGTCTTTGTTGCCTCCCCTTCAACCCCAGCTGTCACACGTTGCGTCCCTTTTCAGTCCTTGCGCAACAGGTATCTCATATTATGGGCATTTCTTATTCAGGTCCCTAGAATTGTATTTTCTGAAAACTAATTACTACTACAATTATGTCAACTTTCAATTCACTACCTGGCTGCACCAATAATAAACTCCAAAATATTCAAAATTTCGCAGCTCGGTTATTGTCTATAGTTTACAGTCTAGAATGGTTAGCTTCGGTTACAATTGTTACAAAGCGTAGTCATGTCACACCTGTGTTTAGTACAATGTCTGTCTGCTTGATTACAACCTGTGATACATCATGGCTTCATCTGTGTCCTCCCTCTCAACCTGTATACATAATTAACAAGTTTGTTGTCTGCCGTCCATCCGGGCACCTTTCCTCTCGAAAGTCCACGATGTCCTTTACCTGCCAACAATTAACACCAGACGTTTGGCAGGTGACCCTTCTTTCTGGACCCAAACTGCTTTTAATTCGAATCCTTCAGCAGGTTCAGAAGGGTGTTACAGTATTTCTTGTTTCGGAAATGCCTTTGCAGTAACTCTATTTTCACTCCAGACATAAGTTGTCCATGATTAAGATGTATATAAATCTTAATATCAAAACAACAACTTTCATTGTTAATTTCTGTGTATTTTTTACTTTCATCCTGGTATGTCTATGCTCCAGCCACTATTCCGTGTATTTAAACGCAAAGAACTAAAAGTGAATAGTCTGTTAAGGACAACTTCGATTAGAAATTATAGTATTCTATGAATTTTAACACAACTTCATGTCTTGGCAATGTCACACCTGGAAAACACGCACCACACACACAGTGTCACAAGTCAAGTGCAGGTGACGGCTCCATGTGCGTCACCGAGCCTCGTTACTCACCACCAGAGCGTGACCCTCGCCATGACCCCACGTGTGTGTGTTGGTGAGTGAGGAACAGGAGAAGAATGAGAGAGAGCTGAAAGTGACTCAGAGATTAGGTTGAAGGTAAAAATAATTGCTCGACTGAGTAAGTTAGTAAGTTAGATAGCTTAGTCCCTTCCCGTACATCATCATCGGAGATGGAGAGGAGTAATGTCGATGCCGATGACAGGATTTTCCAGTGGTTTGTTGTGTCAGATGCAGCAGATGGAGAAAGGCGTGTCGAGGCAGCAGGTCACTCGTCTGTACAATGGTCGACTCTCATTTTTCCACCCCTACAGAGTTTTGTATTATTATTGTTCCCTGCCACACTCTCTCTCTCCCTGCAGCAGTAGACACAGTAGACGTGTAAAGGCCACCAGACCAGAGGGAGACATCAAAGACATGCATGCCCATACTGGCACAGGTGTGAGGGCGCATTCACCTGCGCGCACGTGTCCGCCACACGTCCAGACTTTCTCCATCTATCGCTCCTTGATGGGACCACTTGAAGAGAGACAAACTGCAACACAAGAAGGAGTTGTTGTTGCTGTTGAGCCCCCCAGTGTTTGGTCGTGAGGCAGCTGTTTAATATGCCATGAAATAATTTGCCTGCGTGTTATGAGAGATCAGGTGTTGATACCCTCGCACTAATCACTGGTAATTAGCGGGCGAATTCCAGACTTGTCTCAAAACATGACACACTTTCCCCGCGCTCACGTTCCGTGGAAAGATCATTACCGAAATTAAAACTGAAAAATAAGTGCTTGCCAACCTGAGAAAAAAGTTTTTAATGAGGCTGTCAGTGTGGAGTCGTGGCACCGACTCAAAGACCAGGAGCGGTGTGGACGTGGCAGTGTGTCGTCTGCTCAGTCAGTCACTCTGTCGTCATCATCTGTCGTTGATGTGTGAGGGAAACGGTTGTGAGAGAGTTGTGTGGGGTCGGGGGGATGGGGAGGTATAGTAGGGCTGACTGTGGCCTCCGCCACGCAAGATTGTTTGTCACGTGTCAAGGGAAAGTCAGAGAGTTTTTGGCTCGCTGGCACTGAGAGATAAGCGGGAGAGAGAGAGAGGGAGGAGGAAGGAGGAAGGAGGAAGGGAGTTTCTCACTCTGCTCTCTGTCTCTTCTCTCTCGTCTTTGTTCATTGAGGCTTGTAGAGCGGTGTGTCCGTGTGTTGGTGTATGTGTATGCCGGGCACCGCCGTGCGTGTGTGTAATGAAGAAACATTTCATTTCACGTGTCAACAACTTACTTCACTTCATGCTTTGACATCTATCTTCCTACTTCAGACTTGTACTTTAAAACTGTTTATTGTTGTTTTTACAGCAGAGCTCATTGCCGAAAATGTCAGCAAAAACCTGTCTACCCAATAAAAAAATCTTTTTGTCAAGTGAATGGGACAAAAGTGTCCATGATGTGAGTTTGCTGAAGCTGTTGTTAGTGAATAACATCGTCAGGTACTCGTAGCCAAAACAACGGTTTGTCCTGTTGACAGCTTTTATTTGTATTTACAGTGTATTTATTATTTTATTTGGCATTGACAGTGTTTTAGTCTGTTGTCATAATATTTTTACAATAATTTACAACATAGTTTGCGTTGTCACATCAGTTTTACTGTATTTTTTTTTGTGTTGTATTATTTGCTGGGATTTGACTTTGCTAGTTGACGAAGTTGTTCCGTATTCAAAGAAAATTAAATTTGTAAATATCGGGACATTCGACATTTGTCATTGTAGTCTCTTGTCAGTCCTTGTATCATTCATTTTCATTCCTCCCTTCATACCATCATCTCCCCATCCAGTCTTGCGTTTCATTGTTGTAATTGAAGTGACAAAGGGAATATAGAGCAGATCGCAATATAGTGACAAATAGAGAAATATGGTGACTGAGATATAGTGACAAATACAGAACTCCAGCTCTTTATTGTCTGGCCTTTACTGCCAGTATTATGAGCTGAGCCTCGTTTCTTCACGTATAGAAAGCAAATAAAAGAGAAAATAAATGACAAAGAAAAAGAGAAATAACGACAAAGACAATTATAGTGATAAAGAAAGAAAGAGAAGCTCAACCATCGGACTCAAAAAGGCCAGGCACATAGATAGACAGACGGAGAGAGCCACATCACATCCATTTCACACTATACACACTTCTACACAAGCCCTACATACGTTTATCACTTCCCTCTCACTCTCTCTGTCTTGTCTGTCCCTTCTCTACCATTTTTCTCTCTCTTATCTGTCCGTTCTTTACCACTTCTCTCTTTCTCTCTCGTGTTTGACCATCCCCAACTACTTTTCTCTCTTCTCTCCCGCTCTCTGTCTCCACCACCCGATGTCTGTCTGTCTGCCTGCCTGCCTGCCTGTCTGTCTGTCTGCCTGCCTGCCTGCCTGCCTGTCCGTCTGTCTGTCTGTCTGTCTGTCTGCCTGTCTGCCTGTCTGTCTGTCTGCGCCCATTCACCCCCCGCTGGTCACATCAGCAGCCCGGCAACATCTCCGTGCCAGCAGCAGGAATGGCGGTGTGTGGGGCGAATGCTGTCCCTCCAGTGCCGGCTCATGGAGGAGCCCCTCTTAATTGGCGCTTATTACTTAAAAGCTGTTTGCTGCGCCAGATTTTCAGCTGTCGAGATCTGAGAAGGCTGGAGACAGCTTTTCCATTGCCCCCTGCTTTTTGCACCGAAAGCAAGGTCTGGTGATCCTGGACGCCCCAGCAACTTGGAATGTGTGAAACAAACCTTGTGAACGGTCATGTTTGATCAGTAAATTTTCCTCCGACGCTGACAAAGTTTTATTGGTGATGAATGGGACATAAAAGCATTGTTCCCAGAGTGGTTTGTACAATCAAGTTTTGGTGCAAATCATGCCAAGAAGTAATGAACGAATTTCCGGGAGTTTTTTGGAGTGAAAAGCGGTTTGGGTTTTTAAAGGTCGATCCATCTTAGCTGTGAAAGGATGCTACTTTTTCCTCACCGATCCTCCCTGGTTATCAAATTAATGAAACCAGAGGCGCAATTATCAAAACGTTTTAGGATTGCCTCAGCGAATATTGTTCATCAATTAGTTTTTCACTCAAGCCTGCACGAAACTTTCATACTCGGGACTAAAATATCTCGCTTTTTTGGGGCAACTTTGACACAAAGAAAATTCACTAAACAACATACAGGACATGAGATATTTTCATCTTTCATCCTCCTACGGCATTGAGAGGTTTGAAAGGGAGTAATCATACAACCTCTTCTTATTATGAACCTAATTACCTGGCAAAACTTATTGTCAAGTCTCTACATTCAACCTATATAACGACATTTTGTTTACTTGTTTGGTTGTTGTTGTTGTTTTTGTTTTGTTTTGTTTCGTTTTGTGTGTGTGTGTCTGGGTTTTTTTTTTTGTTGTTGTTGTTTGTTGGTTGGTTTTTTGTTGTTGTTTGTTTGTTTTTTGTTGTTGTTTTTTGTTGTTGTTGTTGTTGTTGTTGTTTTTGGTAAAGGGGGGCTCTTTTTAAGTGATCGCTTGTCTAGTTTGGATTTTTCTTTTATTTATTTGTTGTTCTTCTTTACTAATATTTAAGGATCTGATATGGTGTTTATGTGTCTAAGACAGTAGCTGAGCTGTTAATGGCGAGTAAAAGGATCAGTGTCTGTGTTTATGTTAATGCATACGTCACGATGGTGCAGTCTGACACAGGTTGCCATGGAGATAACCACCTGAATAGACTGAGCAGTCTTCACTACTACATGCGCGCTTGTAGTCTTACCAAGTGTCTATGTGTGATTAATCTCAGCGGACTTTTCATTGTATTCCAGCCTGCGTCTGGCCACAGGACAAGTGATGAGCGCGATTCACATTGCATCGGGTCGCAGGCTGCTGGCTGTTAATTGAATTAACCCGCCCGTGGACCGGGGCGCCAATCAAGGGCAGACAAGTGAGGGACCGTGCGGCACGTCGCTGCAGAGTGCTCTGTTTGTCCTTCGTGACAAGTGGCGTTGGCGCATGTTTCGCCGGTCCTGCCCCATGCATTATGAATGGTGCAAATACACCAACAACTACAGCCAACACGCCGACTGCCGCTCAGTAAAAGCGCCCCGCGCCACTCTTCGCGAGTAGATATAGAGGGAAGGTAAATATGTCCTCTTGCTAATGACAACCGCTGGCGGCGGACATCAAACGCCTGCTTGGAAGGTGTCAGCCCCATGCAACCTGCATCATCACCGCCAGGGAGGGTGGAGGTTGGGGTGGGGTGGGAGAAAACAGGTAAAAGTCTGGTTGTCGTCTGCTGCTACAAAAGCTTTTTCGGGGGAGAAAGGGTTTGCACCCTGATGGAGCGTGTTGTGGAGTGGAACTGACTGCAGACCATCCAGTAATTATTTCCATAAACTATTTGTATTGTAAAGCAAGTAAAAAAGGAAGAAATCTCGCCCTGTATGTACATTATTATGCTACATTCGGATGGGGAATGGATACATGCTACTTTGCATGAAATCAGTTAAATCAATTAAATCATTAAGGTATACCCTGATTCCAACACGTGTTCAGCAGACAACCGTCGAGATTCCCGATTCCAGGTATATTATAGTCATTTGCCTGATGTTTGTATTGTGACTGTGTTAGTCTAATTAAAACTGTCAGAGGCAGAAGGGAGATAAGCAAACGAGGCTTCTTGGGGTCATAGACGAAGACTATGTCTTCAAATTCCGACCAGTACCACCAGGGAATATTTCAATGTCCGTTGTAACCAAGCAGGCAAGGTAGGTTTTAAACGAACAGATTGTACGAGATCAGCTAAGCAAACATCGGGGGCCTAGCATGAGGTTGTGGAGGGGGGAGATGAAGGGTTGCATGAAACTGTCATAAAACGCAGAGACGCCTCTGGCCAGTCCTTCCAGCCCTTCAGCCAACTATGTCAACATCTCATTCAGCGTGTCGCGGCGGAGACACCAAGCCATACGTTGTCGTATTCCCATGAAAAATGACTGTGAAAGCCTAGCGGCCGATCCTGACCTCGAAAACGCCGTTGATCTCTCGGAAAGAGTACGGCACTCGCTTTCCTCTCGACTACAAAACTGTCCCGTAGGCAAATTTGTTAATAATGGTTACAGTTTAATAGCAAATCTGAGCCTTTATTTATCGGTCAACACTACAGTAAAATGGAACTGAGAGTTCGGTTCCCTTCGGTCTGATGCGGTACAGTTTTTTTCATTCATCCTCATTGTCGTCGAGACAGGCCGATACACCAACGCCTGGAGTCTTCTTCATGTAATCCTTTACTCCATTATGTTTTACAACAGTTTGTCTTTCAAAAGACAGCGCTTGTGAGCGTAAAATGATGTCAGGGGAACGTGTTTGGACTGAACAATGACCGGTTCGTCAGGTGCGAATCGGATATAGAAGACCAGAGGGTATAGAGACATGACACAAAGCTAACAACTTTGGCTTGCTCGGTTTTGTCACTGCACGTGTTTCGCTCATCTTGGCCTGCCGGATCTTCATGAAGGAAGGCCGCAAAGAGTTTTGAGATTTAAATGAACTATCAGATACTTCTAGATCCTTCTAGTACCTTCCCCGTGAAGAAGAGTGCATTCCTTGTGCACCAGATACGTGAGAAGTTTCCAGCTATTCACATTGAGAGTAGAGTTCACTGTCAATTTTTACTGCGAGTGTCTGAAAATGAGTGTGTATTGTAAACCTGTCAGTTGAATCAGGAAATATTTTAATCATGGTAAGTGGTGTTCAGTCCACTAAAGCTGCTTAGACAAATTAATCTCAAACCATAACAACGGAGAGACAAGTATAATTTTAACCCGCTCACACTGCCAGACATGGATTTTGAACCCTCGTCATATGTCATTGGCCACCACTGCTTGTTACTCAATGACAGACTTGGTTATTATAGTATGAAATGGAATGGGATAGTGCGGGATGACACGGTTTGGTAGCAGATGACACGATGGTAGAGCTTTATCCTAGAGCAGGGAGGAAGGGGAAGGAAACTGGTATTTTACTAATGCCATATCTTGGCAAAGTAGCCAGCCCTTTAAACAGATGCCGCATGCAGATAAAGAAAAGCTTGTCCGAGACGAGATCTGAACCAGGACATCCAATACTCATCGTGTTGGTGACAGACACTAACCGTTGCGTCACCGGACCTCCTCCTCTCCCTCCTACATCAGGGTTACAAGGAATCTGAAATTAGAAAGTTACTTAAGTTACATTTTTAAAGGTTAAAAAGCATTTTCCTTTCCTGCACCAAAGAAGAGGCTGGGAAGCTGACTATATCAGTCGTCTATGAAACATTCCAGACCTTTTTTTTTAAAAGGTGTTCTATTCTAATTTCCTGGCAAAAGGAGCTCTTGTCTCTTTTTGTGTGAGCGCAGGGCCATGGCGACGACAAAGGTCATGCGATGACAGTTGACAGTTATCTGCTTTGTCATCTGACAGCGCGACTTGCCCAACAGCTGTCAACCACCTTAACAGCGGTTTGGCCACGGTCGATGGAAATGACTCCAAATTACAAGAAATGATTAATTCCATTCATGAAGTCTTTCGTTGCAGATTGCATAGTCAATTTTCATAGAAATGTTTTAATTGAATGATTTTAATCTGTCTAGACATCGCAAAGTCAACAGTTGCCAGAGACGGCACTTCTCTCACCAAGCCATTTTGTTTTATCAACTTTTGTTAAATTTCGACCAATAAATTTCTCTATTTGTGAGTAACAACGAAAAAATTATTTCTTCCATTCTTTTTCCTCCCTTTCCCCTCGATACTCCCCCATTCATGCTCGTCACAGTTGTAGGCATTGTGTACACAACCTGTACATTATGTAATGTTTGAAAACCATTATACCTTTTATGTTTCAGATCTTCTGTCTTTCACCTGTAGTTATAGGGCTAGACTGCAGGCAGAAACAACAACTGTCCACGGTTCTCCACTATTAGCTACCAAGAAAGTGAAAGGTGGAAGTGCCGGGTACAGGACCCGCGAGATGCTATCTGAAACATGGCGACGATCGAAGAGGACTTGAGTAATAAGCAGCCTGACGCTGGTGACAGCAGTCGTGTCAGTCAGCCCTCTGCCACTCACGATCCTAGCATGTCCATTGTGGCCAGACTCCCAGACTTCAGTTTGCTGCCAACCGACAGAGGATGGAGTTCTCGTCAAAATATTCCTCTTCCAGACCACGAGAGGAGACACATTTGTCACACTGCCAGAGGCAGGACTGAGTACCCACTTCTCTATAATTTATTTTTATTTTTATTATTATTATTATTAAAATGCGATCCACAGTCGAACAATAAAATTCTTGCAGTGAGGTGTATAATGGGTAGGTATCCAAATTTCAAAATTTATTTCATCAATAGAAGTTTTAGCGGTTGACATACAAAAGAAATGTTACTTCGTTTCCAGTGGGTAACAGCGCCCTCTATCGCCATCAGCAAAGCCTGCACGTCCCTAGAAATGATGGGGAGGGTGGAGGAGGTAAGGACGAAGTGGCGAGATATAAATGGGTACTTTGTCTGCTGTTAACCCGTAAATCTGCAGTCGCCTCGGGTCGTTTCCGCTCGTGGCGCTGCGCACCCAGGGTACCCGTCTCATTCTCAGTCGGGTTCGTGGTGTGGGCTTCACTGCTGCCCTGGGTGGCGGCAAGAGTTCAGGCTGTGAGTTAATCTGCTCACAACTGCTGAGTCTGAGGATTTTTATGTGCAGCATCAGCAGCATGTTGGCCTGCGATAAACGCATGAAGTACGCACCATGTCAAGGATGTCGGTTCGTGAACTTTGCCTGCAACAATGGCCTTTATACATCAAAATTCATGTAATGCAGGAAACTGCAAGAAGGAGATAAAAAAAAAAGCCTTCTCATACACGTTTCATTTATCTATCATCCCAACATTCCTTATTTCCAGTTCTGTAGGAGAAAAAAAAATGAAACATTTGAAAAGTTGTTTGTAATGTCCATACACAAGCTTTTACATCCGCCGTCACCTTGCCTGACATTTCTGTGTTTCTTCCTTCCTGTCTTCATGGCGATTTTAGTTCCTATTTTTCTTCCTGTAGTTGTCTTCCTGCCTTCCCTCAACCCTCCTTCCTGACTCGTTTACACTCGTCTTCTCTTTCTGTCTTCCTGTTGCTTCTTGTGTGTTCTAGAATCCCTTGCTCTTCTCGTTCTTAGCTGCTGTGTTTAAATTCTATTTTATTGAAACCGGAAAACGTATTTCCCGTTCAGTGCTTAGTGATCATTCAAATCCCTGATAACCGTTTCATTAAAGCTACAAATAATTGTATAATTTACAACATCGATAACTGCATCTTTTAAAAACATAAATATAAACCGAGAGTAGAAAAGACAGGGGCGAGGTCAGAGGACGATCTGAAATATTACTAATCATTACTAATCCTGTTGTCCCTCGATGGCGACATTTTCTCAGCAACACACAAAGACAAACGTACGCACACAGTCATCGGAGTCACGTCCCTTGCTGAACTCGCACCTGGCTGAATTTTTTTTTTTTTTTTTTTAATTTTACACCTGTCGGAACCAGTTGTCAAAATGTCTTCAGCGATCTGCAGCTAGCATGTGTCAAAAACGGTTATCTTTCCAGCGTACCCTTTGTCCTATAAATGGCCGGCGAATCAGCCCGATTTGACCCAAATAGCCCATTAATACCCCAGATCTTTACAAAAATAAAATAGGAAAAAAAGAAAGAAGGGAAAAAAGGCAGTTGAGGAGAGCCAAGCCCGATAACCGCTGTTTGGCACAATGAGTGACAAGTGTTCTGCCATGTTGGAATGCTAAGTAGCGGCTACCTGTTCTCCCACTTGTGTCAAGCCCTGACGTCAGGTTAGGCCGCCTCCAGTGATATCCGGTGTTTATCGGACCGGAACTTGCTGAGGACCTGTCGCTAGGGAGATGATGCAGGACATGGAGGAGGGGAATGTCTTTATTGATAATAACGAAGAAAGAATACCTGGGGTATGATTCTCACAGCATCAATACTTTGGCCCATGGTTGCTTGAGAATCAGACGAAATAAACTTAAAATGTCAGCTGAAACGAAGCCTCTGATAAAGATACAACTATTAAAACTTCTATGAAACTTCTCTTTTTTCATGTTGTCAAGGGAGAATACAACTTGAAGGTAATCTACAGTTTTTACTTTCCTGTGCACGCTGTGACTTCCTTTTCTAATTAAGTTTGAAGTTTGACAGTTTTATCACCTGAAAAAAAGGTTATAACTTCAATAACATCTAGTTAACATATGAATGGCAAGACAGGATCGACAACACCGTTGTGTTCAATAGCGTGTGACTTCAAGGCAAGGTACGATTGAGTGGTCTCCCTTTGTCACAGGGCAGACATTCATCGACATCTACTGACACTGAGAGGTGTGACACGGTCCTGCGGTTAGCTTGCCACATCTGGTGCGAAGTATTGTCATAGTAACAGATATTTGCGTTGGTGTTTGTTGGCTGTCAAGCTGTCCCGTGCCACCACACCGTGACAGATGAATGACGTGCCACATCACTGACCTGCAGCCCACGGCAAGTCAAGCAAAGCCAAGTATCAGAAGTTAATCGAGGGACTATTTCCCGGGCTGCGCGTGAGAAACTGTCAGAGACACAAAGGTTAGCAGAGTACTCACTGATGATAATAGAGGGCAGGTCGAGCAGGGTGGTGTAACAGCTAAAGTGGAACAATGCCAGACTCCATAGACGTGTACAATGGTGTCGTCACGGGGTGAGACCTCTGCTGATGTCAGTTTACCCACCTTGAAAGGGACGCACACCGTATATCTGCAGCAAACATTCATCACACCTGAAATGTCTCTAATCAAAGTTCATGCTACAATTACTAAATACGCTTACTGACGATATGTAAACATTGAATTCAACAACAACAACAACAACAAAACCAAAAAACAAACAAACAAAAACAAACAAAAAACAACAAAAAACAACAAAAAACAACAACAACAAACAACAACAACAACAACGTACATTGGTGTCTAATTGTATTTTCAAAACAAAACGTTTAAAGCGAACTACAATTCGTAAACAAGAACGCGACTAACTATATCAGCAAAAAACTTGTATTAAATATCTATATGTATAAACAAAGTTTGTGTGATGTCACCAGTTTCTTCCAATAATGACAAATTAAAAGAAAATTTATTCCAAGCTTAGTGCTTCTATCCTCACCACTGATCAAGTCATAAAACAGATCACATAGGTCAAAATTATTCTTTGCTGCTCATAGGGTAGTCTTAAGAATGTACAGAACAGCTCCAGACAACCAGCTGCTGCTGTGGAGATAATGTCATATAAGCTGTGAATGTGCGAGCGCGTGTTGTTTTCTTTTTTGGGGGATTTGGGGGATTTTTTTTGGGGGGAGGGGATTGTGAAAAATGTGGTGTGGGCTCCCATAGCTTTCTTCGTTCCAGTCATTTCGAAAAAGCCGGTCCCAGCCTCCATGCACTCTGAGCACACACACACACGGAGGCTGAGGTGCGCCCCCTGCAGGTCGCTTTTGACATCTTAACGGTCGTCGAGGAATTTATCGAGCTCTTTCTTGCTCCCGCCAGTCTTCACCCTCTCCCTCCTCCCCACAACTTCTTCTCGTCACTCTCTGGAACTGACATGAGACTATTTCACAAATGCTAAGGCCATTGTTTTCTAGGCTTTCAAGAATAAGAGAATCCGAACCGGATTCTATTTTAGTCACGAACTTCGACAGCTAATGCTGCACAGCTCCTCTCGCCATCCCACACCTGCCCTTTCGAAACATAAGCATAGCAGGTGCAGGAAACAAAAAATAATTTTTTGGTGGCCTAAGAACAGTGATTGCTTGCGCTGTTCCTCCGTTACAGACGACCACACAGCGAGACCCAGCGACGGACCGACCGCAGGCAGCAGCAGCAGCGCTCTCCTCCCTCCTCCAAGGGGAGAGAACCCACAACACACAAGGTGGTTGGCAGCGGAAGAGTAGGTGGGATGGAGGGAGGAGGGAGTCGCAAACTGATGCACAGGATGGCGTTCGCCTCGCGTAACGGTTGCGCTGATGTCGGGTCGCACTCCCTGCTCCATGGACGGCGACAGCAACCGCAAGTCTCCCACCGCCATGCTGCTGCGTCCTTTGAAAAAAAAAAATAAAGAAAAAAAAAACCCGGCGGTTTGCGAGGCTGAAAGCGATGAAGAGAGAAGACAGGAGGTGAGGCGTGAGATATGAAGACAGAAGGGGAGGAAGGGAAAACCAACCATCCTGGGAGGTGCTGAGGCGAGGGTTGGATGGTCACGTGGGGGTGGGGAGGAGAGAGACAAACACCACATACGTGCAACTATGTACATCAGAGTATAAACCTACCTACCAACCGACCGACTTGCCGAATGACAATCACACTCTAAGAGAGAAGAGGGAAAAATAACGATTATCTTTATTCAAGATAATTTAGTAGGGTACTAGGATGAGCTGAGATGGATATGTGGAAGGGGTGAGAAAATAGTACAAACACCGACAAGTATACAAAACAAATAGGTTACAAAGACCACGTTTAAATAAGGAATTTACAATAGTACTCACAGAGACAAATATATAAACAAATATGCAGGCACAGTATAAATAAGGAATTTATAATAATCTACATAAAGTTACATAGGTCAATAAAATGACTGCCCTATCTGTATATTAAGAAAATAAAACTACAGAAAATGAAAAATAGCAAATAACAAATAACCTGTAGTGGAATGTCTGCGAGACAATAAAGAGCAACGTGCACACACATAAACACACACACACACACAGATTTTCTCGCTGTTTCTCTCTCCACACACCATCCCAGACGTGGAGAATACAATCTGTTGGGAGAACTGGTCACAGAGGCAAACAACATCTGGGTTTTTCTGTTCCTTTTTTTTTTAAACGAAATTTGGACTTCAAGGAGGAAACTGGGAGGGGGGTGCTCCACCATCCTTTCCCATCCTCTCCGTCTGTGATGCCGGCCAATTTCCTCCACAGTTTCCGTTGGGAGAAAGTGTCCTCACCTGCGCTACCATCCAGCAGAAAGAATTAGCCCACACCACAATGCCGTTGTCTTCAGGAATCTCCATTTGCTTTGAAAAGGCAACCAAAGAAAAAAAAAAGAAGTGCCACCTTGTAATTCTTTTCCTCTTCCTCTCCCCCCCTCTCCGCATTTCGCTAAGCAATCAATCCAATCGCGCATGGGCCATGCGCATGCGCACATGTCTACCGGCAGCAGGATGACGTAGACGCATGGCACGTTCTCGCCAGATCACGCCGTGTCACGCCAATTCCGGAAAGTGAGAAATTGGGAGGCGGTGGTCGCTGACAGCCATCTTTCTTCTTGTCACAGGAGTATTACGGTCGACGTTGGGGGTTCACCGCTTCGTTTACGGTTTGCCGAGCCATGACGGAAACTGCCGAGCGCAAGCAAGGGCCCCCGTTAGGAAGAAAGGGGGGAAGAGGGGAAGGGGCATCGCAGTCTAGCCCTATCATCGACGTTTAAGTTGGAGGCAGGGAGAGTTAACAACCAAGCGAGGACATGGAGGATGTCTGGCGATGAGAAAGCCCAGGTCAGCCATGTCGAGGAGGAAACTGGTCGACCTCACGTGACCGGAAGCTGGAAGTCTCGAAGCGACGTTTTAATTGGCCAGTGACACAGTGACGCTGTGGCATTACTGACCCTTTTTGAGCAGCGAAAGCAGAATTTAGCCTAATAGGGAGGAAATTCTTGAAAGAAGTCTTGTCTCCCTCGTAACAGATAGGCCGACTGCTCAAGGGAGCCATGCCGCTGACGGATTGCTCTCGGGCTGATCGATGACTGAAAGTGTTTACTCTTCCCCTGATTCTTCTTCTCTTGCTCTTTGTCGTTGTTTTGTCTCGTACACACATCTCAATCCTATCCGTTCGTTACGGTCGGGTGCACACAAAAGAATCCCCTTCGTTAGTCAGGGTCTAAGAACGGCGTTTAGCTTTTGACAGTTTGGTCAGCTGTGAGTCTGGAACCGAGGCTGTGAAAACACAGAAAATGTGCAGAATTTTAGTTTTATAAAGATTGATCTGCCCACCATAATTCGTTAGTTGTTGTCTTATATCTCTATGTGAGAATTTTGCGGTTTATTGAAGCTGGAAATAAGCTCCCTCTCTCTTACTCCTTACTACTCCCCCAAAACAGATCGTGACACTCAAGACTTGTACACAACCTGTGATTAATTTAGGCAGGGATCGTTTCCCAGTAAACTCTAACTGCAAATTTGAACTGTCCATCATTTTATCTGAAACAGGAAAGTTCTTGAAAGATTTTACAAAGGTGCACACACAGAGGAATCTCTCGACCTTTTGCATATAGAGTTCTATCTCAAATACATGATATACTTACCTGTTTCTACCAACTTCACATATCAACTGCAAATGTACAGAAGACATTTATCGGGAGTGTGAGAGCACTGTACTAATCACTGAGATGTTCTCACCTGTCGTGAGGTAAAAACATCAGATACAGAGACAGGTAAAGGCGTTTAACTATGTAAGACGCAGACCCCACCACGGGTCGGTGTGAAAAGATAGACATTTTCACTCCCTCATACACCACTACACACACCTCAGTGCAGCGAGCAGGTGCATTAAAGATGTCTTTTTTCTCAACAAGCCACCAACCCGCTTCCTTTTTTTCCCGAAAGAAGAATTTCCCCTTTCTCGCCATCCCTCGTTCTCGCACCGTCATTCTCAAAGAAGAAAGAAGAAGAAGAAAAAGATGGTTGCACGTGCCAGCCGTCAGTATAGGTAGCGGGCGGTGGTGTGTGTGCGCATCCCGATTCGTCACGAGACCAGGTGGAGAATGACATGTCCATTACAAATGGCACGCGATGTCAAAATTCCCTCGCAAAGTAGACATTCGCCTAAATGCTTCTACGACTCACGTTTGTTCCACGAGAGTGCATTGCTCGCGTGCCGACTTTAAGACAAAGATTCTTCGGCGAATTTCAAATACTTTTGCGAGTGTTTCGCTCTTTTCTTATTTCCTTTCATTCATATTACCTCCCCTGACTTCCCTTTCATATTACCTCCCTTGAATTTTTTCCCCATATTACCTCCCTTGGCTCCCTTTTCATATTCTCTCGCTTATTTGCCTTCCCCGCCGTATCGTTTTCGTGTTCGTGTTGTAGATGTGTGGGCGCATATTGCACAAGTATTTTTTATGGGCAGGGTTGTCAGCAAAGTCAACAAAGGAGAGAAATGAGTTGACGAGGAAGGGGATGAAGGAGAAGGATGAGTTGCATAATGCTTCTTCAGAGTCGGCATCTGTGGCGATCAGTGCTGACCGTGATTTCTGCTGGCACAGACACTTCGTGGGTGAGAATGTCCACATACTTCTGCGCGTGTTTGTGTGAGTGGTTCACTAGCAGGTTCTTACCTTTTCTCCGATTTACGTCTTACAGATGTCTTCTGTCGTTCTTCCTGTTACTTCGCTCTTCAGTCTTTCCAGCGCCTGAGGCTTCACTCTCGACACTGGGTTGTCGGTCATTTTTACCTCCATTGTCTTTAAGTTCAGAGGCGTACCCGAGCATGTATTTTAGATATATATATTATTATTATTTTAAATTTAGTTACTTTCGTCTGCGACTTGCTGGTTGCTACTCAGTAAAGTCATGGTGAAGAGTCTGGTCCACATCTGCATCCAAGCACCTTCTCTCTTTCTCTTTCTGTCACACACATGCACTCTCTTTTTCTCTCTCTCTCACACACACACACACGCACACAAATCCCCCCTTAAACGAATAAGTGTCAAAAGGGAGAAAAGGGGGCAGTAATGGCCACTTGTGTATGAGATGAGGCTGTAAGTAGCCTGTTAGCAGGTAATTTAACAGTCCCAAGCGAATTTCTCGGCTTTATTTACCATGAAGTAATGTTAGTTCTTGTTCATAACGGTAAGTGCCTGCAGAATTACAGGTAACGCAGTTACAGATAGTGCAGACGGAGACAGTTCTCGCACGACCAGTGTAAATGTGTCTGCCATGTCTGCACGTGCACGCTGGGGCCGGCATCTAACTACCTACAATACCGCCAACGAAATTGTAGCTTCGCCTTCGCAGCAGGCGGCTTCCTTTGAACCGCTGGAAAAGACGTAAACAAACAGATAGACCATAAACAATGCTGCCAAGAGGAGTGAAAGGCGGTTTACGACAAATTATCATCGCCCGTTACATCAATGCCGCGCGCTCGCGTGGTTATCGGCGCCCCCAGGCGGAGGAAAAAGCCTCCCCACCAGGCCTCGCGCGCGGAGGGCACCGAGGGGGGGCGTAACAAGCTGACAGCTCCTGTACGAAGTTGGAGTCGCTCTTCGGCAATCTCCGTCAGAAGACGGAGGGACCAGTCCGATATCGCCGGGTCCTGGGCCTGCGATGGGGGGGCCCCCTAGTGTTCCCACTCTCTACCTGTCTCCCAGAGTGGTTTTAGTTTTCACGAGAGTATCTCCCATCGTGGTTTCATCTGTCCAAACTGTCCTTGGTTCTCGCTTTAAATTTCTTGCCCTCTTCTTCTGATAGATGATGCGATGGTTGAATGGAAGCCCCGGCCGTGGAGACTTTGGAGTGTGTATAGAAAGCACCTGCAATGATCTACAGGATGACAAGAAGAGTATAAAGCTTCTTTACATGAATGTAAGATTGTGAAAGAAATCGACGCTGGCGTGTAAAGAAGAAGAAAGTGTTCATCGTCTACCTTTCTAAGTGAAGCTGGGGGCAATACGGGAGAAAAGCTATCCCAGGTCACATGGAGAAAAGCCCTATTGACGCTAACTGCACACGCTTGGCCACTCACAGTTGAAAGTCGTTATTATGTCAAGTCTGTACCAGTGAACCTATCTTTTTCTTCAATACGCTGAACACCTTTACCTTTATTCCATGTAGATAAATGCCGTGTTCGCACCACCATCAGATCTGTTTACTTACAGCGATGTCAGAACGAGCTTTGAGGTGGAGGAGAGGGCGTTCGTTGGAGGAAACCTGAAAGAAATCGACTTTTTTTTTTCTCGGTAATCATATTACAGACAGGTAGCCTGACAGGTAAGCAGTGTTGCTGAGGAGTGGAACAGTTTGACAAACATCGCGTTTGGCTACTTGTAGTCTCAGTGGACGCATCCTTGCTGATATTTATTTGCTTGCATACACCACTCGTCATCAGCAGACGATAAGAACTTGTTGAAGTCCAGCATTCACCTGCATGATGATATCTCATATATACATCCATCTCTAGGATGAAAGCTTCAGAAAAAAAATACAAAACTGATTTACAGATTTAGAGGATGTGTACAAATTGCACGAAGGGGCACAATTATTTAAGAGCTAGTCGACTGAACAAAAATGTCAGAATAATCAGAAAAATTGCAACAAATTTAGGAAATCGAGCAATGAACATTTAGGAAAATGGTGAAAATATGTATGTTTGCCCTGAACACAACAGTTGGACAGATTTAGAGGCAACATTGTTGAGTCATGGCTTATCATTGTTGTTTTTTTTTCGGAACAGCTTTCGTTTCCCGTGCTGAACCGTGCTACTAATTCTCAGAATACTATTATTCAATTTCTTTCAAAAAAAAGTTTGTCCTTTTTAAAAAAAAAATCATTAAACTATTTCTCAGTACGTCTGTTCTCAGTCTCATCTAAACAGTCTGTTTTCGTGTAGAGACACATTGGCGGTACCCCTCAAGGGTGCTAACAAAATTAATATTAAAGGATTGTAGTGATGGTGAAAGCGAGGTTTAGGCAAAGCCTCGTTTGAGTTGCTGAGTGATTACCGCTTCTCACCTCAAGGCTTTGCTGCTGCTCGACATGTTCGACTAGAGGGAGGTGGAGAGGGGTACATCTTTCTCCTCCTTCCCTCCCCCACTCCTTACAAGCCGACTCTTTCTTTTCACGGAACAGGTGCCACAGGTGTTAGGTGTGCGTTTTGACGTGTGGGGTCTCCACCTTCCCCCTCCCGTCTTTTCTCCCCTCTCCTCTCTCCCCCTCCCCACCTCCTCTCCATTTTCACTCCTTCCTTTTACCGTCTTTTCTAATTATCTCCCCTGTGCGACGTCTCTAGCAACTCCCGTGCAGTCGATCAGTTTCGGCGCCGACTGCGCCTGCGCGAGAGAAATGAAGGAAAGGGTAATGGTGCACGCATGATTAGCTGATCACTCATTAGAAAGGTTCCCGGATGTAGGGCAGGATAGAGGAGGGACACGTGATGAAAGCGGACAGGTATGAAACAGAAGCATGTCCACTGCTACTGAAAAAATTCACTTTAATCTGTTTGGACTTTATTGTCAACAATCACAGGTGTCTGCTGGACACGATGCAGATTAGAGTTAGACTATTAAATGTTTCTGTACAGGAACATTTCTTGTGACAAATGCTGATATAACGAAAGGAAAGACAGGAAGTCAACGGGAAGACAAGAAGTCAACGGGAAGACAAGAAGTCAACGGGAAGACAAGAAGTCAAGGCAAGAAAACTGCAGCTGAGCATCCAAGATTGTGGTAATGTCGGTCACAACTTTCATAGCACCTTCCTTGTTTACAAATTTTTTTTATTCCTTTCGTGTGGTTGTTCACTGTTTTGTGAGAAATAAGTTTTCCCCACATCGGCGCCATCTTAGGTTGCAGCTGCAACGACAGTCAGACCCGCTGGACGTGCACAGCTACATCAGTGCAAAGGTCATGGAGGAGGATGAGGACAGCAGCAGTGGCAGCAGCGAGCTCTGACTCACCGAGATAAAAGAGCTTTTGCTGCGTGGCCTTATTAACGGCTCAAAAAGGAAAAAAATGTTCATGTAATTATACGATCATAAATGTATTACATGGAATAGAACTGTTAAAATAAACATTGCCTCTCCTTTAATGTGCCATTTGTTCAGCCTGGATCTGAGAAGTAAAGTGCAGACCATAACATTCCCATCACACACATGTACATCACAGAGAGAGAGAGAGGGGAAAAAAAGAAAAAAAAAAATTAAGGAGAGGAGAGGGTGAGGAAATGAGAGAGAGAGAGAGCGGGACAGAGAGAGTGATGATGTATGCACGGTACACACGGAGGTTTCTGGTGTCAAATACCATGTTTTGTACATCAACACGCCAACTGTCGTCAGAATCCGTGGGAGGGATTGGGGGGGAATGGAGAGAGGACGAGAGGGATGAACAGATGTCTGGCTACAAGAGACCGAAAACCCAAAACCCGAGAGAGAAACCACATCATAGCAGTTGGTGTGACAGGTAGGTCCAAACAAGGTAGATGCTGTGTGTTTAGTGGCAAATGCAACTCTTTAATGTAACTTTTTCAGTAATCCCCCCGTTTATCATTCAGCAAGACAATTTTTTACATTAAAATTTTCAACGGCATCGAAAGGATTAATAATCGAAAGGAAGGAAGAAGTCCAGAAACTGTGACAGCCATCGGGACCTAAGCTGAGCTTATTTCGTCATCCTTCTGTCGCTCTGTACACGCCACTCGTTCACACTCACACCCTGTTTTCACAGTAAATATAAACTGTATTCCCAGTAAATACATATTATTTCTATTAAAAAAATGACACTAGCAGTGACTCGTGGACAAGTTTGTTTGCCTTCGCGGATTGCAAACAATGGTACTAAAACATAAACCCGAGGCAGGAAAACAAAGCTATCGGTAACAGTACCAGTCAAACACCTGCAGCTGCACGTGACCGAGAGACAGAGACCGCACCTTGCAGAAGCGATAGTGAACCCAATCACAGACACACACCTTGATGTTCAAGAGAGATGGGTGATGATATCAAATAGACCGAAACAAACTAAGGGATTTTAAAGTCGTTGTCATCTCTTACCACACTACTGAAATGATGATGATGATGATGATTGATGATCCATTGTTTCATACTTACAGTAGCCTTCAAATGGTTATTAGGCTATGACAGAAACTTACCATGACCTCTCTACATAGTTACATGACCTCTTAACGGTGTAGTGTAACCTGCTTCCAAATGAAGTTCATGAAGTAGAAGATGTCGTCTGAACGGGGTCAGTGGGATTTTCTAGCACAGCTGTGAGTAAAATGTTGGCCAATCTTTTGAGTCGTCTTCTGCTTCAGAAGGTATCTCGTCTGATTGGATGATGGAGAGGTTGAAATGAGGCATGCAGACGACACGAGGAACGAAGAGTCCACTGTAAGGGAGGCGACTGCGTTTCAGGAGTAAGACGTTGGCATGAGAGTGAAAAATGACTTCACGCAATGAGAAGGGGAGAAAACAAAACGGCCAAAACGGCGGCTGGGCTGCTACGTCACTCTTGGAGTTTACAAGGGTAGGAAGGTGGGAGGAAGTTACTTGGGGTGGAGGGGAGGGAACTGCTTGGCACCTCCTTCCCACCTTTTGAATTGTTATTAAAGAAAAGGAACAACTTTTTGGCGGCTCTACTGCCGACTGCCAACTTGCAAGCCGTTACGTTTAAAGAACCTCCGAACTGCAGCCTCCGACTAATTCTGTCTTTAAAGAACCCCATATGGCGTCCATTCGCAGAATCTAATTGAAACAGGTGCAGGGGCAGGTGTGACGTCAGGGCGATGTCATTTCAGCTGAGGGTCATCATCCACACCAGTGGCTAGCCCTTTCCCACGGGCGTTTCCGTGAAACGTGTTCAGCGTCGCAACTTTTCGACAGGATGAGCCGAACTCAATGCTCGAGGATCGCGACCTGCGCCTCCGACAGCTGCGGGCTGCACGTGACATCCGCCATGTCAGGCCGGGGAAGCAGCATTCCCTTGTCAACCCTTTGACTACCCTGGTCGCTGGTATTTAGCACTTGTAGGGAAAGTACTAACGACTACAACAGAATTTCATTACTGTTAATTTTATGAATCATCGTCGTTAGCATCTGGTTCTTCTCATTCTCCGAGAAAGCACTTTTAGTTAGAATAAAAATAGAATAAGAGATTATTATGGTCTCGTAAAGTGTGGTCTGATTCGATGCACTCTCTGCCTCATTATCAGTGGCAGAAAACCACTTTTATTTAAAGTATTACGAGCACGAAACCTGATACCAAACATTCGCCTGGTGCAAAAAATTTTTTTAAAAAGTTTGTCATCCACACAGGTCACGTGCAGGTCAAGTAGCTGTCATTGTTGAAAACAAAAACTAATGGGTTAAGCTGTCCAATTAATTTTGTTTTGAGCCCCATATTAACCCTCCCCCTTCTCTGTCTAGTGGCTGATCGCTGGCAGGGTCTGGGGCCTCCGGGGTCACGACAGGAGGCAGTGGAGTTAAGCGCACCTCGTGCTGGCGGGCACACAGCCTCGATGTGATGTGGCCAGCCTCGTTGTGGAGCCGAGGTTCTCGCGCTCAGCGTGTGCGCTGCGCTACGCGTGCGGTCCAAGGCCTCGCACGTGCAGCACGGGGGACAGAGAACTCTCTGAGCCTTCAATTAGAAGCAAGACATCGTAATTACGGGCGGGCCAGGCCGAGGCGCTAAGCGGGTATTCGTGGAATCTAGATGGAATCTACTTCTGAAGGTTCTAGAGTTTCGGGCAATACCGCGGCACCTCCCTTTCGACACCCGACGAAATCGTGCCCAGCTGGGGTACTGACGATAACGTAGAAGGACAGCTGCGAGCGGTCCGCGCACGTGAAACGCGCTCGGGGAGTTTTGGGGGGGAGCATGGGGGAAAAAGAGGAAAAAGTGAAAAAAGTGGCAGAAGAAAGCTTGAAGAAATACCGAAATGAAGTGAGAGCAGAGGGAGGGGAAATTTCAAAACTTGTCGAGGTGCTTGAAGGTGGAGGAGGGGGAGAAGTCAGCTGAACAACCGCCGAGTGCATAGAGACGTGGAGGTGGTTGGTGGGGGGGGGGATGTGGAGGAGAGGGGATGGAGAGATGGGGGGTGAGAAGGGTAAAGACGCTGACGAGAGGTAAAAACATTCGGGTGGGGGATGTGGGGTGGGGGAAACCAGAAACCGCCGAAGCCGCTTGGAGGGACTCCGACATACTCTGAAGACACGCCAAATGGCAGGTGAACAGGCCGTGCAGGCCAGTCCGTGCGTTAGAAAGTCAAACCTGTCAACGGAGTAACGTAACAACAGGTGACAGAATCCCCATTGATATTCCGCTTGGGGAGGGGATATGGGAGGGATACTCACAGGAATCTACAGACAGCTATGATGTCCACAGATAGTGTGACGTGCTCCTTGGCACTCATTAGGCGACTTCGTGTCCCCCGGGTGTTCCTCAGTCCATCCTTAAACAGACCTTGCCAAATGTAGTCATTCGACGATGTGAGATGCTAAGTACTTCTTTTTCTCAGACTCAAGACTTTCACCATCAAAACCTATCCTTGGAATCCCCTCCACCATGCCAGATGACTGACCATCTGGAATGTTCCTGACTCTATACTCTCCCTTTCATAGTTCCTGTGCAGGGAGATGGTTGGGATGCTGGACCAGGGCTGACACACACCGACTGACCCTAGGGGTGGGGTGGTAGTGGTTTGTTGAAGTCACCGAGGTGGGACTTGACCGACTGTTGATGTCTGGCTAGATGTCAGGTAGCGATGACAGATCCACGTCAGCCTTTCAAACAGCGAACTTTGACCTCCCACGTCCGCCCGCAGAAAATCGAGGAACAGCTCACGTGTTCACTCTGTTATTTGAGTTAAATATATCGAAATAGGATTGTTTTGTTGTCGAACAAATACACTACTCGAGAATCTACATTTTATTCATATCTTTCATGTATGAGTTCTGGATAAAATAGAAACACCCTCTGCGCATTGGAGTAGTCACGTGGTAGACAGTTTGCACTTCACAATAATCGAGAAACATATAAAATTATTTAACTAAATATGACCTGTTTGCTGCTATACGAAATAGTATAATTTATTAAAGATATTGTCCAAAACTCTAATGTTTCAGCAATTACCACAGCCCCACCCTCTCCCAAAATCTACTCATTCAGACAAAATCAAAATATTTATCAGACAGCTGAATGAAATGTATGAAATTTGCTGCTGTTTATGCGTTTGCTTGTCAAACATGTATTTGTATGTGGGTGTGAATGAATATATTTGAAACCACATCTCATTGTAATTAAAGACAATTTTTGTCATATTTTTAAGAAGTCAGGATTAGACACAGTGAACCCTCCAATGTGAGCTTTATCAACTTTGTAATACCATTGAGTGTCAGAAGAACAAAGAAACTGTGAAACTGTGAAACTGTGGCAGCACGTGACTACAGACGGCATCGCGTGGGTGGGGTGGAATGAAGACAGCTGGGATGAGATAAATAAAACTTAGCCAAGCAAGCGTTTGAGTGCATGACATCATGCTGTCTGTGTGAGGCTAAGTGCAGTCTGCGCCACCTGTTTGCAGGCTGAACCGTCAAACTGATGAAGAAGTAAATTATCTTTGGAATACTTTAAAATTTCAAAAAGTATCATAGGACCCTAGCCTTGCTTCTTCTTTTTTTTTTGAGAGATAGAGAGATAGAGAGATGGCTTTACAGTCCTTTCTTTCTCCGCGATGTCCCATCACCGCCAGCAGCTCCAGGACCTCAGTACATCTGACGCCGGGAGACACACTCGCAAATAGTCCCCCAACTCGCCCCGACTTCCGCCTCTGTGACCTGTTCACACCCCCGTCTTCCCTTTGTTGTCCACAGCATCAAAAGCTAGGTCCGTCGTTTGACATCTCTCGAATTTCTCCTTGGCTTCCGCGGAGATCGGTGGGCTGTATCTCGGGGGCCATCTGCAGCGCTCCCGCACTCCGCGAGGCGGTAAAAAGATAATTTGTGATAAGGGCCGAGCGAGACATGTTAATCGTTACAAGTGTTGGCTGCGATACGATCGCGATACCATCTGTTAGTGCCGACGTTATCGCGAGGATCAATCTGCACTCTCGTTGTCCTCTCGTCCGCCTGCGCCTAGTCTCGCCTTCACCTACGGAGACGAGACGCGAGCGAGAGTTTGCCAGACCCGAGGTACTAAACGGTGATTCCATTACTCCACAGACCCTGCGTTTTCTTATCCCATCGGTAAGAAGTTACCCCTCCTTTAAAAAAAAAAAAAAACTCCTTACCGTTCATTTGGAAGACGTAAAAACACCACGTGACTAAACTTCTTGCCGGGTATCAGCTTGTTGACAGTTTGAAACTAGCGTCGCTATTTCATGATCTTTGTTGTCGTTAATCTAGTCACAAATATCATCTACTTCATCGGTTCCAACTCCCGTAGTTAAGCCCTGTGCTCGCGCACACTCCAAAATTCATTTATCTGACTGTGTACACGACACGTGCACGTGACTCATCTGTGCGAATGTGTCAGACTCACCAGAGGTGTGGGAACCAGCAACACCATCCGTCACAAGCATACGATTTTTTTTTTACAAGAGACCAATAAAGACATGCTCAACCGCTTTAAGTTTCAAATGAATCGTGAGTAGAAAAGTATCCACACATTTAAAAAAAAATTTTTCCTTGTTTATTTTATTTTATCTTTTCTTAATCTTTCTTTTCTTTCTTCTTTCCAATGTCTCTTCTGTGTGTGCGTGCATGTTAGTGTCGCGTGTTGCGTGCGCAGATTATGTTTCCTGATGTCTTCAGTCTTCTCTCTTATTATATTATTATTTTTCTTTTCATTTATGGCGATTGTGTTTTGTTTCATTCAAATTAATTAACAATACCTCGTGTTATTTCATCGCCACATTAAAAGCAAAGAGAACGACAACGATTTGAGATAGGTCCTTAAGGAAGCATTCGAAATAAAGTGAAAATCAGAGAAAAGATCACGTGCTTCCCTGAGCTTGTCACCGAAGGACAACAAAACAACTTGCGTGGGCACGTCTGGAACAAACATGTGGCGCAGATTTTGCAGGAAGACTCGAGCGCTCGCCTCGGAACAATGTAGACCGACGCCATTATGTGTCCGCGAGCGTCTCACGACATTCTAATTATGCGCGCATGCGCGAGCCATTGGGCATCATCGAAGGTGATGTTAGCAGCCAGGACCAAAATTGTTGTCTGGAGTCGAAGAGCGACGCACACGTGTGAGTACGCTCCGCCCCGGAGTGGTTGCGCCTGCTGTTACTATTTGTCATCAGCGCCGCGCACGTGCAGCGTGTTTACGCGTGCGGAGCAAGACATGTGCGCGTGTGTACGCGCATGCGTGAAAAAGGCCGGAAGGGAGGAGACAATGGTCAGCTACGCCAGTCGGGGGAGAAATGATAACAGTTTGTTTCTGAGAGGAAGATGAATTTATTATTGATACAATGTTGCAGTTTATTGAAAGGCACCCGGAGAAGTACCTGGGTAGACAGGTACGCCCACTTCTTGTTGGGTTCTAGTCTCGCGCGTGCTGAACTTTGCAGGGTGTGGTGATCGTTAGCAGCTCGGAGAGTTTGGTTTATGGGAATCGTACGAGGGAAAAATAAAGCAGCAAGTCTAGCAGTAGCGACATCGTCAGCATCGGCGTCAAACAGCAGCAGCTGCAGCAACAACAGCGAGTAAACAGGACCAACAGCAACACTAGCGAGCAACATCGGGAAAAATAGCAACACTGGCAACATCAACAAAGCAGCAACACTAGCAACATCAAGAATAAAGTATATTAGCAACATCCGCAACCATAGCAACACTAATGACATCAACAACAACAGCAGACGACGACAGCTGATCATGGAGCCGTTAGCACCCCAACAAAACCGAATCAAAGACGTCATAGTCAATCAAAACTTTTTTTTTTTTAAACCACATAATTATTAAAAAGAATATTCAGCAGAAATCGTATTTAAAATTTATAAGTTTTTGAATAAGAGAGCAAGAATAAAAAGATGTGTATATCCTGAGTTTAATGTTTGCAATATTATTAAATTATTAATTATTAAAATATTATTATTGCAACCTACAATGTTGTGAGGAATTAATTCCTAAAGGATGACATTGTGTACTATTATTCCAATGCTGTTAAAGAGATATTTACTTATATTGTATAAAATCTAGTGCTCTGTTCAAAGTTCTGCTGTTGTTAATATTAGTGTGAAAAGGTGAGTCTGCTCTCATCGCTGATACCGACGATGCACTAACCATTATCTCATTCCTCCATTTCGCTCCATCTCTTGCCTATCGTGGTTCCCTCAGTAATTAGTTTTTCGCTCTTCATTAGCAATCCTTAGCTTTTTTTTTTTTTTTTTTGTTCAATGCTTGTCGTCTTGACAGTTTTCCACCTGTCTTGTTTAGTATTCACAAAATATACCTGGCTGACGTGGCTGTCCCATTACATCTGCTTACAGTAATGCTCTCCCCTTTCACGTCGACATAAATATTATGGTCAATGTTGATTCTGCATCATTATGTTCCATGTTCCAACCTGAGCACCCGCCTGATTCATTAATTCATTTGAAATGGAGTTCCGTGGAGTAGAAGTCGCCAGGAGGAGGCTTCAGGGAGAGAAAGGCGGGGATGCCGTCACGTGACAGAACACAGAATACCCGGGTGCATGACACGGCCTCCAGAAAAACTGGCGAGAAGCATTCGTCATTAATGTTTCGACGACGATAGAGCTGACGACTGACATGTTCCAGACGGCGGGCATGCACCTGAAGGCTCTGGGTTCAGGTGTGCAGGCACGTGCATGTGTGAAGTGGCTGACGTCACTACCTGAGCTGCACGTTCAGGGGGGAGCAATGGCGGGTCAAGAGAATGGCGCTCTTGTGGCGATAATTGAAGTGCCAGGATGCTAACCTCCACGAGAACCTGTGAAGAGCCAGGCTGCTGTGTTTTTGATGGAGACATTATCATAGGCACAGGTAAAGTGCGTGTTACCTACCACATGATGCACGTGTTCTCACCAATAACATTTCTCTCAATACGTGGCGCTCGTAACTTACACACCCATGAAATTCGATAACAGAAGCAAAAGTAGATATGAAATTAAATGATGCTATGATTCAGTCACTAATACTTTGTTTACAAATAAGAACAGTCACTGAACTGTTTTCACTATTTACTTAAAGTATAATTTCGTATAGACACTGACACAGCAGCTCTCTAAAACTTTCTTTACTATACAGTTGAGCACAAGAACTGAGGATTCACTTATCTGAAACAAACTGCTGTCGAGTTAGTTTTTAATTAAAACATACAGAGTAAGGAGAGTTTATTGCGACATCCTCAAGCCACTAATTATCTCCCCTCATCTCTTTCTTTCTCTCTTTCTCTCACTCAACTTTTTGCTTTTATTTTCCAGCTCAACCTTGACTCGTTTCTAATCCTGTTTTTCATTTCTTTTGAAGGATTTCTCTTACAGTTTCTGTTCTGTGTGGTCAGAGACACTGTTGGCAAAGTCTAATCTCAAAACATCCTGATTGTCGACGCCAGTTTCCGTAGATACACATCGCGAAGTACGGAAGGAGAATCTTAAGTCTGTGTCGAATGGTTTAACACTACACAGTCCACAGTGTTTGAACACAAAGACGTTGATTTTAGTCATTAACCCTTTATTGTGGAAGGAGATATTGACATTATACAGTGTAGGACCATTAACCCCTGGGGACTGGGGTCCAAACTCTTTAACCGCGTCTTACGTGGTTGTGCCTTAAATATTTCTTAAAAATTTATAAATTACAATAAATAGTGAAAAATAACTGTTTTTTATCACAATCCTTTCTCACGTGTTGACCTTCGAGTCAACATTGTGAAAGTAGCATAGTATAACAACTGTATCGAGTGTTTGAGAGGCCATGTACAATCCGTACGATCCATGGTGTCAAAAATTTGGGATCCATGCAGTTTCAAGGATTACTGGACCGCGGCTTGATGGCCCTCGACTGTACAGTTAACCCATACAATTTTTTCATACAAAGCTTGAACAAATGTAGAGAAAGCTTAGCTAAAACTAATTATAATATAACATTATTAAAAAAAGGAAAACAATGAATATTTTATGGATGGCGATATTTGCCTTCCTCACTGAGTCTGAACATCACAAAGGTCAGCTTGAGCCTAAAACTAACTACAGTTAAAGTTCTCCCCTTAGCCAATAAAACTGAGCTTTCAGACAAAAATGTTAGTGTCTTTCGATGTGTTTGCTGCTTGAAAATGCTTTCTTTAAACTTTCATTGCCTATTGGGAAGAAACAGGACAGGTCCAGATGATGTAGTAGCCCACGTACAAACAACAACATGTCACAGACTGGTTGCTCGTGACCACGAGGTCTTCATGTCAGCTTTTTGTTGCTTATTTTTTTCCACTAGTATCTGTGCGAATGTCCACTGCTGTAGAAAACAATCTAAAACTAAAAGTTCATGGGATCTGAGTCCACGTGTCTAGAACCTTAGCTCCAAGCGTTTGATAATCAAATCGATAAAATGAAAAAAGAATCGATTTGGTCTGAGTTTCACTGCTTTTACTTTGGACTGTCAAACAACTGTCTTTTCCAGCTTTTTTGTAGTCACTGTAATAAAAGCCATCAAGTTTGATGTCTGAATGAGAAAAGGTGCGAGAAGCACACAAAACGTGTAGGACAGGATTTTATAGCCGCATGAAGTGTGAGTCCATGTTAAGGTGCAATGCATTTGAGGTCTCACACAATCCTGCCACGTACACAGCTGTCAGTTTATTTCCAAGGCGCATGTGTCGACTACAGACATCTTTGCCGCAAATGTGTTTCACAGGTTAAAAGCTCACCCGAGAATATAGGATCGAGCGTAAAAGCTTCTGACATCAACAGTCAGTAGACATGTCCTTAGTTAACGAAGCAAATTTTACTTTTTTAAAAACAAAAATACAGGTGGATTGGCTTAAATTTTAGCAAATCACAGGTGGATTGACCTAAATGTTAAATTCTGACGTCGATGATGGCAGTAGCCAATGCGAGGGCTTAGAATATATCTTGAGCTAACCATTGCAAAGTGTATTAACTTCTTTCCAAAGGCCCAGGTGTAAAACTGTTATGTTCAACAGTTTGTCACTCGTAAACAAAAAGATAGTTCTTGGCCCAGACATGGGTGAGCAGTATGTTGTAATATATTAAACCCACTCATTATAATTTATAAAAATAATTTTGCTCTCGCCTTAGCTTTAAATTTAATGACGCCCGCGATGCAGTCTTCTGGTGAAGAGCAGACGACACTGGAGGCGGAACCTGGGGTTACAGAAGCTGTACACCACAGCATTGACGGCGCTGTTGAGGTAGTAGGACCTCAGACACAGACCATAGAGGTTCATGCCGCAGTCTGTGAAGTCTTCGCATGTGTTGGCTGGATCACTGCTCACTAGCCTGGAAATCAGTGACAGTGATTAAATAAACAAGCAGAATGTTTCTACAGGGCGAAGACCATCACAAAGAAAAGAAAAAAAAAATTCTTTTCACCAAATCGTCAGGGTTAGAAAATATTTGGATGTTTCTACTGATCTGAGGCCGGTCTATATCAAAATTTTTTAAAACGGCAGACTGATTATTTATTTACAACTGTAAGGACTGGACGTTTGGAAAGATTATCGTGTCGTTGTCATGTATTATAAAAATTCCATGACAATCTAATACAGACGAAGGTCGAGCGAGCTGTTACCTCATTGCGAAGTGGGGAAGCCAGTTAGCGATGTAGAGGCCGGTGAGTACCGCCATCATCAGGGTAGTACGAGACCGCAAACTCCTCCCATTCCAAGATTTCCGGGCATTTAAATTCGAGTTTAGCTTCGTGATCCCGCATATGTTCCTGGTCAGTGTGGTGGGGACATGTGGAGCCTGTTCTGCTGACGTGTCCTCAGGTCGTGTTGTTAACAGCACGATGTTGCTGAGCTCAGCAGGATTGATGCTCCCAATAGGTTTCTTGTGTTGCTCCTTATTATCCGGACGATTGGTATCTTCAGCAGTGGCATGTCTGCTTGGGGTCATGTCGCTGGACTGGGTAAAAAGTTCGGTAGAGAAAGTAACTTTAGCAGTGGCAGAGATGCTATCAGTCACGTGACGGGGTTCGGTAGAAGGTCCGGTAGAAGACGTAGCATGGCTACACCCGACTTCACTCGTGGTTCCGCTGACGTCATCGGCACCGCTCTCACGTCCTCTGAGTGCCGGTGATATGGGATTGGTCTGTGAGAAATTCCTGCCAAACCGACGTCGAAACACTGTCATCCCTATCAGGAAGTAAAATGTTGCCATCAGCAACAAACCGCCGGAGAAAGACACGCCAACCATAAAAAGATAGGCAGTGGAGTAAAAGGTCTCCCGGTATGGGTCGTGTACCCAGCACATGACAGCCTTCACCTCGGGCCACGGACTATCCACTGTGTGGTAACCATAGAAACCAGTGAAAGGCACAAACATAAGAGTAGCTGCCCCTGTAGCTCCAGCCACCAGCTTCCACGCTTGACCGGAAGAAAGGTGTTTTTTAAAAGGTTTGCAAATCCGATGGTAACGGTCGAAGGCCACGAGGACAAGATAGAACCCTGATGCTTGTGTAGGTATCGTGGCGAAGATGTAGAAACTGCGGCAAAGATAGATATCAAAGGAATCGTAAGCGTAGCGGATGGTAAGGATCTGCAGCGGCAGACCCACGACGTTGGTGACGAGGTCGCAGACGCTCATGGTCAGCACGAACACGCGCGTGGAGCTGTCGGGGAACCGCAAGAAGTAGACGAGGAACGAAAGGACGTTGCCCACGGCTCCAACCACAACCAGCAGACACAGATACACAACCACGGGCAGACGATTGTTCCAGGACTGCAGGCTCAAGTCCCTGAGGTACTGGACTCCACTCTCCGGAGTCATGTTGGTGTCGTTGCTCATCATGGCTGCACGGTAAACCTTCGAGAATTCCTTAGTTTCCCAAAATTACGAAGATGGTATATGCAGCTGACTGAGACTGATTCGACGAGACAAACCACTAACAAATCCTATCAATTCATTAGCCCATTCCACTCAAATCCGGAACAAGATGAAAATCTTTGTGACATGCAAATATACTTCCCTGACACCAAAGTCGGTCCTTGCAGCGCGCGTGCTTGTGCGTCTCCACTTATTTGTTCCTTCTCTCAATAAATGTTAGTCTCGACAATGATAAACAAGTGAAAAATGTACTCATATTACTAGTGGAAACATCTGTGAAGGTATTTTTAATTAAGACTTTTTATGGTTATTTATTTCGGAGGTTGAATTCATTGCATCTTTTCAAACCTGGCTAAAGTTTCTTACGAGAGTTTTTATGATCTTCTATTAAACTTCAGCCGCCAATGTCTTCAGCAATTTCAAATTTAATTGTATTGCTTTGGATCACAAACAGTTCTGGTACAGCAAGTGGCTTAAACTTCACAGCCTCAATGTGGTGAAGGTAACAAGAAAAAGAAACACCAGCAAGGACTAACACTGAATGCGAAAAGAGCGATGTTGTGTACTTCAGATGCTTGGAAGAGATGTAACTACAATGTGAGTAAGTACCGAGTAAATACACTGCCATTTAAAAGTGTTAGTATTTCTGACACAAGATAAACTTTTAGCACAGGAAACCACTTCTCCGATAAAATATAAATTTGTAAACATGGTTTAACCCTCGATAAAGGGCTATTCTCACGCTGCAGTATACCTTACTTTTATTTTCGCTTCACCATGCATTTTTTTTTTTTTTTTTTTTTTTTTTTTGAAAAGTAAGGCTATCCCCAGAAGAAACACGGTAAAAAGATACAGGTCCATCTTGAGAGAAAAAACAAAGTTCCTGATGAGTGGTTGCCTTGTTTCTGTCCGGTGAACTGCTTTTTCAAGCGTGCAGTAGTGAAATTAGTGTAAATGTAAAAGGTGATGATGGTGACGATGAATAGGCACAGTCAGCGTCGTCGGCCATGGCAGGCTGGCCTCAAGAGGTCTGACAACCTGTTGGTCTTTTGATGATAATAACACATAAAATAAATATCAAAAACAAAAACAGTATGCAAACAGGAACAGACAACTCTTTATTGTTTAGTTTATTTCTGTTTACATGTCAGTTGCAAGATGTCGCAGTAAAATTAGTCCACGTGTGAGTCACGCTAAGACTTGAGTAGTTGATTGTACAAACGACTTCTGTATGAACAGACGACTCTTTATGTTACAGCTTCACTTTGAAGAAAGACCGAAACACGGAAATTTTATACTTTTTGTGTGATGTCTATGTTCATACTGTCTTAGGTCATGACCTATTTCCAGGTGAGGTTTACGATGGGAACAAATTTTTATATCATGAAAGTGGAAGAATGTTTCGCTCAGATAAGAGAAAGTAGTATTAAATAATGTATTCAAATCGATTATTTTAAAATAATTGTGTACATGCTTTTGCCGTTAACGGCCATGATGCGGTCTTCTGGTGAAGAGCAGACGACACTGGAGGCGGAACCTGGGGTTACAGAAGCTGTACACCAAGGCATTGACGGCGCTGTTGAGGTAGTAGGACCTGAGACACAGACCATAGAGGTTCATGCCGCAGTCTGTGAAGTTTGTGCACATGTTGACTGGATCTTTGAGCAGTAACCTGAAAAATACGAGGTACCGTTAACCATGACAGAAAACCAGCAGAATGTTCTAGAATCTAGAGACTCGCTATAACTGACACATTTGTCCTCCCTTCGTGACGAACCGGAGGATGTTTGCAATCAATGGAGTGAATGATCTTTCATGACTGTCTAATAAATACAAAGGTGAAATGACCTCTGACCTCATTATCAAGTGCGGAAGCCAGTTAACGATGTAGAGACCAGTCAGCACCGCCATCATCAGTGTCGTACGAGACCTTTGCCTGTAATTCTTTGATCTTCGAGCATTTAAACTCGATGTCCCTGTCGTGTCCTTGTCGCGTTCCTGTGGTTCCACTGTCAGCCTGGTGGTGACATCTGTTGGCGGGTCCTCGGGTCGTGTTATCAGCGGTACAGTGTAAATGGAGCCAGCTCGCATGTCTCTACCTCTCGGAATATTTCCCTGCTCTCTATCATGAGGCCGATCTGTGACAATGGCAGGGATGTGGTAGGTCACGTGACGGAGTTCGATAGAAGACGTAGCTTGGCTGCAGCCGACGTCGCTCGGGGTTCCGCTGACGTCATCGGCACAGCTCTCACGTCTGGCTCTCAGTGCCAACGATATGGGATTGGACTGTGAGAAATTCTTGCCAAACCGACGTCGAAACACTGTCATCCCTATCAGGAGGTAGAATGTTGCCACCAGCAACAAACCGGCGGAGAAAGACATACCAACGATAATAAGATAGGCAGTGGGGTAAAAGGTATCCCGGTATGGGTCGTGTACCCAGCACATGACAGCCTTCACCCCGGGCAAAGGACTGTCCACTGAATGGTAACCATAGAAACCAGTAAAAGGCACAAACATAAGAGTAGCTGCCCCTGTAGCTCCAGCCACCAGCTTCCACGCTTGCCCGGATGAAAGGTGTTTTTTAAAAGGTTTGCAAATCCGATGGTAACGGTCGAAAGCCACGAGGACAAGATAGAACCCTGAGGCTTGTGTAGGTATCGTGGCGAAGAGGAACATACTGCGGCAAAGATAGATGTCAAAGGAATCGTAAGCGTAGCGGATGGTAAGGATCTGCAGCGGCAGACCCACGATGTTGGTGACGAGGTCGCAGAGGCTCATGGTCAGCACGAAAACGCGCGTGGAGCTGTCGGGGAACCGCAAGAAGTAGACGAGGAACGAAAGGACGTTGCCCACGGCTCCAACTACAACCAGCAGACACAGATACACAACCACGGGCAGACGATTGTTCCAGGACTGCAGGCTCAACTCCCTGAGGTACTGGACTCCACTCTCCGGGGTCATGTTGGTGTCGCTGCTCATCATGGCGGCTTAGAGGTTTTTCTTAAAGTTTGCCAAATGTTCGTGGACAGTGTTCCCTTTGTATGGCTAGTTGTTTGTTTGTGCCAGACCTGTTGAGACTATAACAATCTGATGGCTCTATAACGCATCAAGACTGGCAGTAACGCATTTGAGAAAGTTGTGCATCCATGTAGCTCAGATGAAGGAAATAGAGACAAACTAAAGAAATCCACGGATTTATCTTCTTCCTTAACTTCTAGTTTTGACTGTGACTTGCTGCTATGTGTGCATGAGAAACTGTACACTTTTATTCCTTTTCTTTCCTCGATAAATATTATAGAGAGGAGGACTTTAAGATTGGCACAATCTCCTTGACATTAATGGTAAACCCATGATCAGCTTACAATAAGTCACGTAACCGTCGCCGGCTGCACGCTCGCAACCGCTCAAGCAGCCGCACAAACACATAAACACACAAATACACAAACACACAAACGCACAAACACTCGCTTGGCCAGAGACCGCGCACGACGTTCCTGTCGAACTACAGCTGAGCGCAGACCACACAACCTCGACAAAAACGAAATGAACAATACAAAACAACAAATTTATTACACACAAAATAATAGTAATAAAATATCTCAGATGCACACATTCATCACTCACACTTGAAAGAGAGAGAGAGAAACTGGGCTGTGTCAAGGGGAGAGTCGAAGATAAAAATGAAAACAACAGAAAAATAAAAACCAGTGGAGAGGAGAGAGTCTGTGGGGTGGGTCTGTGAGGCAAGTCTGTAAGTTGTCAAGTTTTTATTTGTTTTGACTGCAGTTTGCCCTCTGACCCAAAGTGGCGCTCATGCGCTGACCCCTCCTCTTGTCCAGGTGCACCCACAGGGGCCCTCTACAGGTAAGAAACCCGAGCAGCCCTTTGGTCACGTGACCGCCTGCTCACAGTTTCGCACCCACGCAGTTCGGCAGGAACGCTTGGCCGCACCCTGGACACATTCGACGTCTTTTGTTTAAAATAGGGTAGTCAGAAGGGTATACTATATAAATAAAGATACATAATCATAATTGACAGAATGGGATCAGATTTTCTGATTAGAGGTTGCCTTATAAAAAAATATTTTTTGGTTTGCAGTAATCTTACATGTAGCATAGGTTTGTGTAAAACGTTTGAATATTTGATATACCGATTTATTAAAATAAATTAAATTTCATAAAGTAAATAGAGATTTGTCAGAGTAGTAAACCTACTCACACGCTATCTCTTCACCAGACTGAAGTCATTTCCGTGTTCACTTCCCCAACTTGAAAGTAAATATTTAATCTATCTTACTCAGTGTTGTTACTGTTCATGTCCTTTCGGTTGTGGTAAGCTTTTCATATCAACTTCATCCTGTCCTGTGGATGTACCACAGTCGGAGGCTCAGACTCTGAGGCTGCTTTTTTCATGGGGTTGATACACACCACGGATGTTAGAGGTGGACTGCTGTCTGTTTGCTGAGACCAACGCTTGTGAAGTTTTCGGTTTGGAAAACACGTGGATTGTACGAAGAAGGTCTCAGTGACATGACAGTGTCACTGACTAACCCCTTTGAGACAGTAACTGATGGCCGGTGTCGTGGCGACCAAAACAAACAAGAGATGATCAATATGCTCCGTGATACTGGATTTACATTCGATCCACATTCCCACATTTCCGATGTACTCTAAGAACAAAGACTTGAAACAATTAATACACTGACATTGAATTATTGCTTTGCTTACTAGATATATGTTTGTGTGAAAGCTTTGTAACTGCTAGCATGATGCCAATGGAATGAGAAGGTTAAAAAGCAGATCTTTCTTATGTTTATGATTTTGAATTTTCTTAAATATAAATTTTTCCTCATAGCTTTAACTAAGACATTTCCGTTAGGTGTGACTTCACAGTAGTGATTATATTTGCCGGCAAACATTAAAAAGAATACATTAATACAAAACATTACTGGTTTCCGTGCAGCATGTCATAAATCTCAGCTTTTTTCAGAAATTTCCCTGAACACTTGGGTTGAACCTATGAAACTATCTTTTAAACTAATAGCAAATGCAAAAAACAGAGGTTCAACAAGTGCACGAATGGTAAAAATATTTCAATTTCCGAGCACAGGAGTTGTGGTAATCCCGCCGAAATAACAGAAAGGAGATGCGAGCATGGTGAGATGGTGGCAGAAACTTTATTCCTGGGTTATAGTGGGCTGGCTAGCTTATAGTCCACAATATGTCTCTAATTTAACATTATTAGTAACAATATCCGACTTCATTTTCTATTTCAATAGTTTGAGTTTGTTTATTATTTTGGTAGTTTCTCCATAACACAATATTTCCTAACTCCCCTGACGCTTAAGTTGTCACGTTAATTTTTTTTTAATGTCACTCGTTAGCAATTCACCTTCCCAAGATTTGGTGTGCTATATACTTTTTTTATTGTTCTTGTTGAAACAAATAAGACAGGTATTGTTAATTTGAGTCAATAGAGTATCATACATAGAAAATACTAAAAGTGTTAATGAATCTAAACACACACACACACAAACTGTTTATCTTCAAGACATTTTAATCCGACTAGAGAGTGCCGGACAATATTTGAAATAAAAAGAAAAATCTTTGAAATGCAATGGATAAGATGTGGCGATGGAAGTCTCTTTTCCCCTGTCGTGAAGACTGCAAGTATGTATGACACCTTCACACCATCAGTTCTGAACACAGCAGCACCGTCACGTGACCATAGGAAGAGTGTCTAGAATGGTTTCAACCAGTCCATCCACACCGACATCAGACTAGTGATCATCACGAAAACGTAAAATGAGTTTATCAGCAGCAAAACTGCCCCAGAAGGACAAGTCCACAGACAGTAGAACACCAGGATGAAGACGATGGGACCACGTGACCTAACGCTTGCAGTAGTTGACGATCGCCCAGAAGAGGTTGCGGCTCTCTTTGCGGAAGGTGGAGTTCCAGAAGCTGTAGATGAAGGCGTTGGAGGCGCTGTGGAGGTAGTAGGACCTCAGACTGAGAGCATAGAAGTTGTAACCGCAGTCTGTAAAGTTGTCGCACAAGTTCACTGGCCTGTCGGTTGTCGCCCTGAGAAAAACGTGGGAAGACATCGGGTATACAATAGAGGTTTGGGGATAGTAATGACGAGGGCATTGTCATCATAATGAAAAAAATTTAAAGAAACAAAACTAAAAAATAATTTCATCAAAACATAGCAAAACTAAATCGAAAAAAGAATAGTACAGAACAGTCAAATAACCAAACTTCTGATGAGCATCGTAATACAGAGAAAGTCAGGGACGGGTGGCATGGCATGCAGGTGGAATGAAAGTTATACAGATGGGCGCGGGTAGGTCAAACCGCACGTGCTTCACAGACAACTTTCTTACCACAGACCTTAGACATTCTAATAGAAACAACTTTTTTTACAGCAACATTTGTCCGTAAAACATGTTGGTTGTTTCTCAGTCGCATTACAAAAGGTCTTATTGAGGAGGTTTTACTGTATTAGTATCGTCTTTCACGACTCCGGCTACTTTGAGATGATCAGTAGGAAAGGAAAGGGTAGAAAAAAAAACAAATCAAAACAGGACACGTCTTACCTGGCCAGGAGATGAGGCAGCCAGTTCACAATATACAGGGCGGTAAGAGCTGCCATCATGATGGTGGTTTGTATTGGATGGTTTTGCTGTGATGAACTTTGGAGACTCGAAAGATCGTCGGACAAGAACTTGCCTTTGAATTGGCATCACTAACGCTCTCTTGCTTCAATGAGGAGATCTGTCTGGCTCGGACTGTTGAAATGCACCCTCATAAATTTTCAAGAGTTCTGCGAATTTTTTGCTATCTCTTTTCAGAGGGATTTTCTTAACGTGAGAGGCAGACGAGGACACAAACTCAGGTTTAGAAGTGTCTTCATCGGTTTGAGTGGATATGCGGACAGTCCTCGGACTCCGATGCCTCTTTTCACTGACTTTCTTGCTAGGACCCACTTGGTTCTCTTCGGGTTCCACTGTTACTGTTTCTTTCTCAGAAGGTTCCCATGCACTCTCATAAATTTCCGTCAGTTCTCTTAATTTCTTGTTTCGTTTTTTTACGGGGGTACCGCCTGGAGTAACCTTTCTTTCTCTCTTTTGTCGCTGAGGCAAGTCTGTTGAGTCTTTTATATTCCGTGCTGTTGTTTCTTTGTGAGTGTTAGAGGCAGATGAGGACACTACACCAGGTTTAGAAATGTCTTCACCGGTTAGAGTCGAGATGCGGACAATCCTCGATGTAGTAGTATACCCCTTTCATTGACCTCACTAGGGCCCGCTTGGTTTCCTCCGGGTTCCACTGTTACTGTTTCTTCCTCAGAAGATTCCGATGTACTCACATAACTTCCCATGAATTCTGATAATCTTTTGTTCTCTGTTATCACAGAGATGGCACCTTCAGTAACTTTTCTGTTTATTATACCTTCTGTTGAATCTTCTGCATTATATTCCCATGTTTCCTTTTTAATAGTAGAGGCAGTTGAGGACTGAAAATGAGGTTTAGAAGTGTCTTCTACGGTGTCTTTACTGTGGACACTGCCACTTAGATCCCCAGGCTTTGCTCTTGAAGAAAATCGGTTTGCTTAAATGAGTTAAAAGATTTTCGCCCTTAGAAGGATGTGGGTAGACAACGGTCACTGAACGCAACCGAACACTCATGGAAAACCGATGTCGAAAAATTGTTTCCCCTATCAAGGAATACAAAATAGTTAGAATAAACAAGCCGACGAAGAAAACCGTGCTGAGGACAATGAGGTAAGCACGAATGTAAGGACCATTCCGATAATCGTCGTGTATCCAACACATGACAGCCTTGACTCCGGGCAGCGGACTGTCCACCGTGTGGTACCCGTACAGCCAAGCAAACGGCAAGAAGATAACAAATGTGACGATCACAGCAATTACGACTTGTGTCATTGCCTTAGTCGTATCTCTCTTGACACAGAAGGGCCTACAAATATACCTATACCGGTCGTAGGCCACTAGCAGGATGAGGAACCCTGACAGTTGCGTGGGTATCGTGGCGAAGATGAACATGCTCCGGCAGAGGGGAACATCGAAGGAGTCGTAGGCGTGGCGGATGGTGTAGATCTGCAGCGGCAGACCAATGAGGTTGGTCACAAGATCGCAAAGGCTCATGGCCAGCACGAGCACGCGCGTGGAGTTGACGGAAAAGCAGAAGAAGTAGACTAGGAAACACCAGGTATTACCTAGAGATCCCACGACCACCAACGTACACAGGTAGATTGCCACCGGCTTGCGGTTGTACCACGATCGTAGGCTGAGATCCTCCAAGTACAACCGAATGTCATGATCTGATAAGCTGGTGGAGTTGTTGTCGATATTTGTCATCGTGGCTGAAACGTAAAACAAAATTGTCAAATTTCTTAATTACTTTCAATAGTGGGTAGTGGGTAGGTGGCGGGTATGGAAAGGGAGAGAGTTCCATTGTTTTGCTGCACAATAACTAAAAATCCTGTGTCCACATGTTGTTGTCTTGGTGACAGGAAGAGTAAGGAGACGATCATCAGACGAGGAGCGGAGTTGTCTAGCTGGGATGTAAGAGGTCAGTTCAGAGAAATAATCAAGGCAGGTGTCAGCAAAGAAATTAAAACACAGCACGAACAGTTTGTACTGGATGCCAGAACGGGTGGGAAGGCAGTGCAGAAAATGAAGGGATGGTGTAAGCACCAGACGTGCAGCAGACTTCTGTACTTTCTGGAGTTTGTGAAGAAGGTATACATGGCAGCCAGCAAGGAGTCTCAGTAATCAAGTCTGGATGAAACAAACTGACATGTACACAGAATTTACAAAATCTAGTGAATTATCAATGTTTCGCTTTATTCTGATTTAAGGTAAATGGTGATTTACTGTTACAGACAGAACACTGACCTTATGCGATATGCAAGCTGCCTGACCTTAGGTCTCCCTCTGGTGTTGTCTTCTCTCGGGGAAGGGGAAAGTCGCTGCGCATGCCCGACACCAAATGATGACGCCAAAAAGAAAAACGTGTCGCTGACGTCACAGACCAGACGCGATGCGCTAGCTGACTGCTTATACGTCATCAGAGATCTGTAGAGCGAGCGACTCGCGCCGCCACGCACTGCACGTGTCAGACAGACTGGAGAGTGTGAAGACTGCGGTTCGTTTCTCGTAGTGCTTGCTGTTCTGTCACAACACGACTGTCTACCGACAGATAACAGTCATGTGGACAATTGTGTTGTCTTTGATATGGTGCCTGCAAGGTAAGGAAGTGGGGCGTGTCTTTTCTTTCATGAAAAGAATCCAGATCTCGAATGGGAGCAAGCAAGGGAAAAGGTATGACATCTCCAACATCAGAAGGGTCACAGTCTGATTTCGACATCTTGTCCAAGAATGCTTCCTAGTATTAGCTATCGACCAGAACCAGCTTAACAAAATAAATAAATAAATAAATAAATAAATAAATAAAATAAATAAATAAACAGACAAGAAGAAAAGAACAGAAAAGTAGACAGCGGGCGCTTCAGTAAAAGACGAGAAGCCCATGGACAGGTCGTTGTTTTATGTTGAAAGAACTCTTCCTTGAGCATTACTCATTACTCTTGTTTACTTTGTGTTTTGTGCTCTTGTATTCGATGTTTTTTACGACCCTTTTCGCTTTTTTTTTCTTTGTTGGAACGCAGATTAAAGTCATCTATGAATGAACTTTCTGTGTGTTCCGATCTTGTAGGTAGGTCAGGTATCATTGAAGGAACAATATCTTGATATAAGTTCTTAAAAAATGGAAGAGAAATATGCAAATACATTTTAAGCATTACATCTTTTAGTAAAAGTTCTTTCATAAAACGAGAACACACGCATAGACTTCACTTTGATCAGTATAAATATAGAAATTTTTTTCTTCCTTCTCGGGTAATCGAACGATGCTGGGGCAGGGGTGGGGTGGGATAGAGGGGAGGGGTCGGTTGCCAAGATGGAGCTTCAAAATGTAGGAACAATTTTTTTTAAAGAAGTGATCTAGAACACATCAGACTGCATCTGACAAATCTCGAGGAGGAGATGCACTCCATGGCCTGCAAGACGTAAACAAGACACGCACACAAAAAAAAACAGACTGGAGCGGGTGGGGAGGCAAGTGCGCGCGGGTGGTGTTTGCAGCACAGCGGGTGTGTGCTCCGGCTCTGGAGGGGATGTCGGGTGGGTGGGTGGCATGCCACACGGCCCTGGACGGATGCGAGGCAGCAGGTGAGGCAATTGCAGCCCCAGCACCCGGACCAGACGCGACTGTCAGGTGTGATGCCAGGCGCCTTTGCGTAAGCCTGCAGGTCCACGTGCGGCAACTGTTGCTAACAGAGATGACATCACTGCGGGTGTTAGCAGATCGCCCCCACTTCACCCTCCTTTCTTGGTTTTTTTTTTTCTTTTTTTTTCTTTCTTTTTTTCTTTTTTTTTTTTCTTTCTTTTTTCCTTTTTTTTTTTTTTTTTTTTTTGCTCCTCCGCTCGATCTGTAACCGTCCTGTGTTTGGGTGTCTCTTCATCGCTATGTCCATCTGTCCATCCGTCGTCAATACCGCAGTCTATGAGTCTGTATGGTTCTTTATGTCTCCCATCATGCTCCAGTGGATTTCTCTGTGTGTATAATTATTGTCCTTCCTTCCAGCATGTCCCACTGATTGTGTGTGTGTATTTATATTGTCTTTGCATCCTCTCTTCTCTCCACTCTCTCTCACATGTCCCTCTCTCCTTCCTTTTTCTCACTCCTCGCCCTTTGCTTAATTGTTTACTACCTCTTTCTTCTAGCCCCCTCCCTCTCTCTCTCTCTCACTTATCTCTCTTATCGTCTCTCCTTTGTTTTTATTTTTTTTAATTTTGTTCTCTTGTTTTTGTCTCTCCTCCTTCTCCTCCCACATTGTCCCCTCGCTCTCTCTCTCTCCATTTATCTCTTCGTTTCCTTCCGTTCTCTCTCTTTCTCTCTCTTTTTCTCTTTATCTTTCTCTATCTCTCTCTTTCTCTCTCTTTCGTTCTCTTTCTCTCTCTTTCTCTCTCTCTGCTTGTGGGAAATCTTGTCTGTCGATTTATGCGCCGACTGCATGTAAAATGTAGCAGACGACAAGAATCTATTTTTGTGGCAACATATCCACAGAAGTACATTTCGTTTTACGTGGTTTACATCCCTAGTCCCGGCGACTGGAGGTTAATAGGAGCAGACCCTTCTTGTCAGATCTTCTCTGACGTTTGTTTCTCGAAAAATATCATCCGTTATCCTTAAATACCCTCGAATGTTTAAGAAGCTCGTCATAAAGATCAACTACCGCTCGCAATCGCTGTTCTCTACATACAGGTCGCCAGGTGTCGCGCTTGTCGACACCCTCCCAAAATGTCGGCTACTCTAAACTGTGTATATTCTCAACTAGGAACATTGCAGCCTCAACTAGTCACCGCATTTCTTTCTCCTCCCTCTCTCTCTCCTTACCTCTTCCTTCCTGCAGCTGACGCCGGTTATATCCTTTTTTAATTTTCTTTTGATTTCAATTTAATTTTTATTACATCCTTGGTCTCAGACATGTATAACTCTTGAGAAATTTCAAAAACTTTACAAACTTTAATCAACCAGCTTGCTCGTCTCAACTTGAGAAATCGGTTGAATAAGACGGTTGGAATGAATGGAACCGGAAAAGAGGTTGGAGTGAATGTATTACATACACACTGAGTAACAAACTGATGTCTGACTCTCTCAGTATCCAGGTAACGATAAAAGGCAGCTGGTGTTACCTGTTTCACACGGTGATGAAGGTAGGGACACACTGACTTACAGACTGGATGTTGCCTGTCGGCGTGAGTCGTCTCCCCCCCGGAGACCGGGACCTGCGCACATTTGCCGCGCGTCTGCCGCGACCAGCTCCCATAAACTTATTATCGCCAGAGAATCAGGCAGTGGCACTTTGCTGTGTTTACACGGCAATCGTTTACAGGTCTGTCTGTTTGTAAACCGCCTCCCGCCTCTTGAAGTCAACGTTCAGCCACTCGATGTGTGTGTAGCCATGGATGAAGGAGCCGGCGTGCACGAGCACTAACATGTGTGGGTGTTGGTGTTGGTGTTGGTGTAGGTGTGTGGTGGCATGCGTGGATTCCTGTGTGCATTCAGGTGTCTGTGTGTGTGAGAGAGAGAGACAGACAGAGAGAAAGAAGATTTTTGACACCTGATATGTCTAGTGGCACTGACTTGGATTAACAAAGCACAACAATCAACAGATAGGACCAAATATTTTCGTTCCATTGGAATCCATGACTACATCTGTCACCACCATGCCCCAGAAAATGTATGTCTGATCATCATGTTTCATTGTTTCATCTCTTAAGAATGTAAGAATATAAGCACAGGTCCTGTGTCATACTATAATTTTTCTTTTGCACAATCTTATGTTCACAATTCCCTAAATTAATACACAACTTTCACAATTAGTTTCACTCTGTGTTCATAGCGCTGACGTTGACACCGACAACGACCGGAAGTGAGGTAAGGGGTTCTTTTACTACTTCCGCAATAAAGAGATTCTCGTGAGTTTCCTTGAGACTTTTTTTCTGGCGGCACTGACCACAAGACCGCGGTTTCTTTGTTGTGAACACCGAGGACGAACGACCTTGTTTTCTGATGAACGAAAAACAAATATATTCGCATAAAACCTCTTAGCCTTGAAACATGTAAACCATGAGCGGTCTTATAAATTTCTCATTAAAATCTGTGCGTGAGATATCCTCCTGCAGGGTCCCGCAGCTGGAGGGGCTGGGCCTGGCTGTGTACTTGGCGACCTGACAGATGGAATGAGAGGAAATAGAGTTTCGTCTGATGATTACAGCGCCAACATGTAAACTTGCACTGGCATGCTTAACAGATGGGAATGAGCAAAACTGGGAGCTGCTGAAACGCGGGGAAGAAAAATAGCGGAGGAACAGGACGGGAATGGAGCTGAAAACAGATGTCTCTCTCTTTCTCTTCTCTCTTTCACTCCAGCGCGCGCGCACACACACATGGTACAGAATTAAAAATGAAATAGTGATAAGGAGATACAGAGACAGCTTCATTGCAAAATGTATTTCTTTTTCAAAACAGACCTTCCTAACTATCCATAATTACGTGGTTGTCATTTCGTACTTATTTTCGCTACATTGCATTTCTTTTTCTCTTTTTGTGGATATTTTTGTGCTTCTTTCCTTCATTGCTTAATCTTCCACTTTGCTGCGAGACGTTCAGGTAAAACGAAAACGAAATATAGGTACACTATAGTAGAAAAATTAAATTACAAATTATATCCATTGGTAAATTAGGACCAGTATAGAATAATCTGGTGACAGCGGAGGGTTTCTTCATTTTTCAGTTAGAGCACGTGTATATTTGACGAGGCAAGAATTGAGTCGACGACAACCCATGGTGGATCCGATCACAGCCCTCAGTCGATTCAACCACATGACCTATGGGATACTTCGGCCACGAAATAAGTGACTTTTGATAAAATTGTTCTCGGTTGACCTGCACACGTCCATCTTGCTCTCTTTGATCGTGTGTGTGTGCGTGCAAAACAATACTACAATTTTGCTCTGCTATTGTGTAAATTAAAGTAAGCAAGAAATATGTTTTCTCTCCATGTGCCACGTTACTTTGACCAGTCTATTTTTAATTTAACAACAATGGTGGCGGACATACTTATAACACGTGACTAATTTATATTGTAAAAAAAGGACAAACAGCGAGCAACGAATGTGTTATTACACTAAATAGTAACTTCTGTACCCGGTGGTGGGATCTACCATGGACGTGTACAGGTGGACTGAGGTCTACCAAGACCAACACTTAGCCTCTTGCGAAGTTCTCCGCTGTTAGTCTCGGCGAGCCGTAACAAAGAACGTGACTAAACCGGAAGCTTTGTAGTCTCATGCCTCGTTTTAGTAGTTAACTGGAAAAAATCGTCTGCCAGCAGTCCAGTAATACAAGTTCGTGGATCTACTGAGGTCGGTGGTCGAATGGACTCTGGGCTGTGGACGAGTTGACTAAACGTCATGGTCTAATTGACCCGTGACCTTTATCAATCACGTGTTGCTGGGCTGTGTGTATATCAGACAGGTGACAATGACAGCTGGCTTCGGACAGATTAAGCATGAAGATAGCTCGGATGTGGACTCGTGCTCTCGGTGACATGCACGTGACAGCTGCACGTGACAGCGTGACATCTGGTTCCGATCAGATCAGATGTTTTCATTGGTCCGCTGGCTTCCAATGGTAACACTGGCGTGACAGCTGCATGTAGATAATTACTTAAACAGCGGAGACTGGAAAGTGAGTGCGAGGAACATGACCACGGGGTTGACATGACTGTCCACCATCCACCACCGCGTGGTTCATTAGATATTAAGACGCGGAGCCCGACATTCCAGGCTCCCAGGCAGCGACACGGCAGTCGGAACGTGACAAACCGTAGTCCCGGAGACTTTACCGCATGTTTATCGCCTTGATGACAGGGGCGGAGAACTCCCAATCCTACCGCTCCCTAATATCCCTCATTACCCCGCCTGCCGTGTATCAGTTTCGGGCCCTGTTGGCCCGACAAGCGGCCCACCGATGTCGCTGTGCTCTCGCACGCTCGTCTCCGTTACGGTGTCTTCACGGCGACGTGACACAGGAGCCGCCTGGGCCTGGGCAGAACGTGACAAGCGCCGCTCTCTACATCTTAGACGTTGAGACCCCCACCGCCTCCCCTTGTCCCTCGCCGCCGCCATGTTGGACCTGCCTGCCCTCCTTGGTCCCGGGTGGAGAGCGACACGAGAGGAAAGCTGCTGAGGTACCCGCTTTGTTTCTGTGTGCTCATTGTTGTGTCTGCTGCTGGGGGTTCGAGATATCCTTCCGCCATCTACACGGACTTTCAAGTTTCAATATCACAGCAATCTACACAAAACTGACTTCACTGTCTCGATGTCCCAGACAGGAACATTCATAGAAACCAGGCAGATGTGAAAAAGTGCGATGTTTGAATAAAGTTTAAAGAGATTGCTTTCCTCTTGAAAACAAAACTAAAAACCGGCCTCCGTATTCAGGATCTGAAGTGCACAGAAGGTAAAGTAAGGTCAAATCCCATTAGGGTTAGGGTCAGGGTTACTGACAGACTTACACCTACTATCTACTTTCAAAGTTTGGTTGTTATATTAAGCTTGACTGTTGTCATAAGGTAAAGTGCAAATAATTCTTACTTTGATCGTTCTGAAGCACGAAGTTTGTTAGACATGCATCGTCGTAGGCTGTTCTCGACCTATGACCTGTGTATCTTCGTGGAAGCTCTTCATCACGGGACACGGGTGTGCGTTTGGTGTTCACGTGACCATGCATAAGAGCTTAGCCAGGTTCCATCAAACTTTTATTCGTATTTGTGATGACAGTCGCCCCACACAGAAGGTGTAAATGTCGTTCACCTGGTCACACACCTGGCCTTCTATAGTGTGATGCCAGATATCACTTAAACCGACCTCTCATCCAACGAAAACTCGTGGCCACTGAACAATTTATCACCAGGTCCGATTCCAAACTGTCCGCCCTCACTGTCAATCAGCCTGCTGTGCTGCTAGTCATCTGTCCACAATATTGTCAAACGTTGGCAGCGGAACATTTTTTCACAATTTTAAAATTTCTGTCCAACGTCCTCACATACCTGCCGAGTGTTTTCACCAATCCTGTTCGAGACATTTCTTTTTCAATTCCAGTCACATTACTCGTCTTCACATACTTGTTGTCTTCTTACACAGAATTATTGACATTTTATTAATTTGATTATGATCATTGCCGCGATCCAAGTTTGTCATATTCACACTTTGATGTGACTATTGTCTAGTTTACCGTTAACTTTCTGGTCTTCGCTGATGACTTCCATTTCCTTTTTTTATTTTATTATTTATTTGTTTATTTATTTTTTGTCCGTTTACCTTCTTCAACTAGTAAGACTAAAAAGTTTTAAGATTTCTAATGAAGAATCATTATGTAAAACCTACCGCAAGAAAGAGACGGACTAGCATCAGTGTGTGATCCTAGGACAGGTCGTTACTATACCTGAAGTAAAATTCGTTATGATTCCAAACGATCTTTCTTTTGACAGCTTGGATGTTCTTGTGTCAGAGGGAATGATTGCATACATAACAAGTCTAGCTCCCTCCCTTCAATCACAATTTCGTCACTTTTGTGGAGTCAGTAACCCAGGATAAGACAAGAAAATAACAACATTTCCGGGGATGGAGGAAGGGAGCATTTGAGTGCATGTTCTCAGAGCGTTTTCATTGCGTCGTTGCGAGGAAACTTGTTACCTTCTTTGCTTGTAATTTTTTCTCTTGTGACTGCTGTGAACAGATAACTCTTATCGAGCATCAGACGAAGCCCCTGCAGGGCGAGTTATCACCCTTGCTGCCACTGCTGGAGAGCGACGCATTCCTGAGTGAGGCTGTGCGCCACCATGTCATACATAAGTTGGTACTTTTTGTTTTTTTCAGGAGCGGAAATGGAACACTGAGGTATTTCTTCTCAAAAGATAACTGTTTATTTTCTTATCCATTGGTCTTTCTAACCGATCTATCCATTCATCCATCCTTTCTTCCGTCTTGCCATCTCATCGTGCTTCAGTCTATCAGCCCGTCTTACTCCTCAGTCTTGCTACGTGTCCACCCGCATACCGCACCGCCTCCTCCCAGACTTTGGTCGACTTGGAATCGGAACTCTGCCTGTACCACCACTGCTTCCACATCTTTTTTCTTCTGGTTTACCTTTTTTTTTTTTTGTTTGTTCGGAATAAGGGCGTCTTTGTTCTTGAGAACCTTCATTCCAGAGTTTAATGCTTTGGCCTCACCAGGCGTCCACGAGGTAGCCTCAGATGGTGACCTCCACCCACTGTCCATGTGGTGACCTCCCCTCACTATTCACGTGGTGATCTCCATTCACTGCTCGGGTGGTGACCTCACCTCTATGCTCGTGGGACTGAGATACCTTCGAAGCATAAAAGCCCCATATCAGCTGCAAAGATAAATGGCTCACCATATACTCAGTATACGGAGGGCTGAATCCAACCCTTTCCTTCGAGACTACCTCCCCTGATAAATCAAATACAAATTTGCTGAACAGGTGCTAAGGGTTCGGACAGATTTTTTTGGCCACAGGTCAGACCAGGTCTCGAACTTCAGACCTTTTGCCTGGCAGTTCAGAACACTGACCACCAGCCTCCCCCTCCTTCAGTAAACATGTAAGCCCTCGTCTCTGAATGCCTTCTGTAGGACACAACATCGCACACTCCTCCACCCTTCGAACTGTCCTTCCCTTGCGCCTCTGAACCTCTTTTCCTCATCGTCCTCATCGCTGCCGCTGTCATCTCCACCGCGTGCTCAAATGCCCCGCGAAGCTGCTGGCGCTGATAGGTGGCTGGCGTTTCCACTGCCACGCTTATCTCCCTTCCATCAGCGCCCCCTCTCGGTCGTCCCGCGGGAAGACAGTCTCCTCTTTGTCCACGGTGCATAACTCCAGCTATTCGCGACGCAACGATTTGGCTAATCTCCCCTTCTATAGTTAGCCTCCTAGTCCCGTGGGTATAGCGAGGTCCACGCAGCTCCCACGCGCGTTCGTGCGGTTTTCTCGCCCGTCTCGCGAGATCTCAGTCGCGGGCGTGACTGGGCCTCGCCATGGAGGTGTCTTGTTTGCGATTTGCATCTTACGAGCGGCCAGCTACACTACAACGCCTGTCTGCCTGTGAAGTCGGAATTCCTGCAGGGAACAGAGACGTAACTATCTCAATTCACCAGCAGCGGTGGAGAGCGCGTGATTGTGAAGAGTGACGTGTTCTACGAACGATCACACTCACACACACACGCACAAAAACCGCGCGTGTCAAGTGTTGAACTCGGTGCAGAAAATCCAAACAGTTCCCTTGGTCGCCCATGTGAATCAGCATTTTGTGCATCGGAAGCTAAAGAAAAAGTAACTCCCATGTTCATCTGTCTCCGCTCTCAGTGCCAGACTCTCATTGCTGTGACCTGCATGCACTTAGTCTCTCACTAATATTCCTGCTCAGCATCTCTGTACATTTATTTTTATTTCCCTTAATGCAGCGCTCGCATTCTCTTGAGGGCAGAAATTTATGATGAGTTGCGTTCCTTGTCGTGTTTATCTTGCGAGGAAAGCGAGGAGAGAGTGTAGCAGCGTGTCTGGAGGCCAAACAAATCTGCTATCATGTATCAAGTCTCGAGTCGGCGACTTAATCACCTACATGTTACCTCCGAATGTTAATCGCAGTTTCAGTCAGAATTTCTCATCAGAGTAATTTTTTTTCCTTTTACGAACTAATGTCCCTTTTTATCAAAATTGCTCTCTCTGCTTGTTCAAAAAAATGGGAAAGGACTGCTTAGTGGTGTGAAGCTTTGTTTGTAATGTCTGCAAAATGTTTGATAGACCTTATGCTTTCTCACTGGTATGTATAACAATAACCATCGTGTTTTAAATTCAGTGAAACTGAAGGGATGCTGTGCTTTGGTATGTTGCAGCCTTTGGACTGTAAACCACCTACAATCCACCTACAGTCGGCTTCTCTGAAAGTCAACGCACAAATAATTTTTCTTACGAACATTTACACCCAAACGCTTGCCCTCAGTGGAACATCTGGCGACGACATCCAGAACAGCCGTTACCCAGAGTCTTTGAAATATCTCTCAGCTGAGGTCACATCCATCCAGACTTGGGGGGACCCAATATTGCTCGGGGTTTGTTTGACTTCGATATCACGTGTTTTCATTGGTGTTACCATTACAGAATGGCAGTGCTATATCTCGATATAACGCACATGAAGCCGCCATTGAAAATCCGGGTTTGGGTGTGATATTTTTTCCCGGGAAGCTGGGGGTGGTGGTGAAGGGCCTGTCTCTGTCCTGTTTTCCCGAGATAAATCGAGCCTCTGTCGTGGAAACAAATTAATCCAAAACGAGGGTACACTGTTAACTGTTTAAGCCTGTTGGTAAAATCAACGCAGAACTGTGACCTGTAAACAAGAAATTGTCTCACTAATGAGAGGAAGAGAGGATGGAAGCAGACATAACACCGGTCCTCGCTGAGTTGATTTGTGCGCATGTCCAAACCGTTGGTTGATGTGAACGATGAAAAGTTGTTATAGTAATGTGTGAGAAAGAGAGTGGGAGGGAGAGAAGGAGGATCAAAATATGACGCTGTAGAGCAGACGACAGGAGCTTAAGGCGGATGATCAAGAGAAGGTAAATGGATGAGACAGGTCGTTTGTCGCATCTCACGTGTCGCCGATGCTATTATCTCCATGACCTGGACGCGCAAATACGAAACCTGACCACACGGGTCCCGCCACTGTTCCATCTTATCACGGAGGTGGTAAGGGGGGAGCATTATCCCCCCTACATCATCGCCAGCTGTAGCGTGCGGATGCAAAATAGCCTCCCCTGTTGCTCGCTGACACATTGCTGCTGAGTTGTCTCCTCTTACGCTGCGATAGGGGTAGGTGGGGTGGGAGCCCTCCGTCGTTTCCAGCTGCTTTTAAACAAAGTATTTCTATGCCTGTAGCTTCAGCTCTGTAAAATGGCCTTGTCTGGTCTTTAAAGGGACGCCACTCGTGTACATTATGGGAGATAACTCGCTGTGAATACGTCTACTTTGTCAGGACAATCTTTCCTATGCCTACTTCGTTTTGCACCTCGCTGCTCACATTAGCTCCCTGGACTCTTCTCGCCACCAACCTTACGCTTCTTAATTTCAGTCCAAATTGACACTTCACTCGTGTTTCGTGGCTGCCGGCAGAAAACGCCTCTGACATTTAAGGTCTGTTTTTGTCAGAGAGTTATCACGCCTGTGACTATGGTACAATAGTTGTTCTTCGCGTAATGGCCGCCCCGGAGCAAACACCAACTTGTTTAGAGAAAAAATCAAGCACGTACAATGGCGGGACTAAAAAAGCATGCAGAAGTATCCAAAACGCACAACTGTCTGTTATTCTCCCATAAAGCTAGCAGCGGAGACGTTTCTTTCCAAAGAAAAGAAGTTCACTGTCACTTTTATACCTAATCAATTTTTCATTGGAGAGAAAGAAGAATTTTAGTATCATAAACACAGCGCCCGAGAAAAAGAGAAAGTCAATAAACAAGTCCCATTGTCTGACACTTTTATGCAGGTGAGGGGTGGGAGCACAGGTGAAGGGTGGGGCCTACCCGATCTTACGGTTCGCGCTTGACTGTACTGGCTGAACCACCATGCACGTGCAAAAGTGTATACGAAACCAGGCACTTGTTTGAGAGATGCTTTGGTTGGAACCAGCTTTGGCTCAAATTGAATAGGGGAGGAACACAATTTGTTGTTTGCATCTGATGTAAATAACAGCTCCGTCGTTGTATAAATAGAATTGTGCCTGACAACGCAGCACACATCACACCGGAGTCCTCGACTTTCCTTTTTTTTTTCTAAATCTCTCCTTCTTCCTCTTTTTATCTCTTTCTCTTCTTTCTATTTTTCTTTCTTTTGTCCTTCCGATGAAAGGAACGGAAAAGTTTATTCTCTCCCTTATTTATCAGTGTTATCTATCTTTATAATAAGATTCTGCAGGTGTTCACACAAGAAGTCCAACGGGCTCTTCTGCATTCTGAAAGGAAATAAATCTGAATGCAAAAAGAATGAAGATTCGAGTTTTAAAGGGAAACTAGCCCACTTCTTTGAACTTTAAAATGATGTTAATTACGGCATGAATACTACTCACATGTACTACTGTTCTTTCGGATTGGCTGACCTAACTCCAGCAGCATCCTAAGTTCCAACATCAACATTCAAGCCACATTTAACAGGCGAGAGAGAAGAACATGTGATTTTCATGAGACTGTGAATGGGTTATTGCAAACTCATCACGTGATCACTAAGTTCCACATGGGAGAGTTCCCAGACTGCCCCTGCAGCACAACCATAATGATAGCGGCCCACGTCCAGCAGGATCGTCCAACCTACCAGAGGCATGTCCTGACACACCGATGAAAGAAAAGATCCTCGGATCCCATGAGGGGTCTGAAGTTATTGTCTGATTTCGAAGAAAAATTCCGTCTAGCAGACCTAGTGAGCCTCGATCTCGATTTACCGGGAAAGGGGAGAAGGTTTTCATTCCTGATGTCCGCCTTTTCACATCTCGCAACGGTCTTCGCTACATCACGTGCATTCTTCGCCTCACAGTCGCGCTGTTTGGGATTATTTTGTTGGTCACAAATCTGATGTAAACTTACAAGGTTTTCCCGCCGACAGACAGTCCTAACAAAGGATTATCGATAAATTTTATTAAAAAATGACAAGGAAAATTTTTTTAGACGCCAGCAAAATACCAGAACATCTGTGGACTGTACGTCAGTGACGACTGGTTCAAAGATCATCGCACGTTTTTGTTGAAGAAAGTACGGAATTCCGCTGCGCGTCTGGTGCTTAGAGCTAGGAAACGGGACGTACATGTCTACAGGCTGATAAATAGAAACACGTTCCTTCAGAGAGAGAGATCAGATATAACAGTTCATGTATATTTTTTTTTAAAAAAGCCTGCATATTCTGTATTATTATTTAAATTATAAAAAGTATGTGTTTATGGCCATGTTCATTTACTTCTTACATGCAGACCATTCTAAGAAAACACACACACACACACACAACTGACCATTCATTTCTGTTTGAACAGCTCGACTGCCAAGTGAAGTTACTTTTTGAACATGCGGAATTCTGTGATCGCCATTTACGTACGTCGAGATCGACACTTGTGGTACCTGAGACAGGCCTGACCTCGTGACATCCTAGCACAGGTCATCCTGCATCCTCCTACCAGTGGCTCACACTGTGGTCACTGGTGGTGCACCTAGATTCTGCCTGAAGCCGGTATGTTCTGGCGGCAAAATCCATCAAAAATAAGAGACCATCTGTCCATCACAGGGACACCCCTGAACCTCACCAATGACAACAGAATCTCAGTATTCTTCCGGCATTCCGTCCAACTACAGGTTCTCCCGAGGCAGTAATACTTCTGACAGAGAATCCCTCGGGCATCGCTTCTGTCCACTTCATGTTGCGACAGTCTCGTCCTCCCATCATGTAACCTGAGTAGTCCTCACTGAGTTCACAGGCGCGTACAAGACAGGTTTCCAGGTGCCACTACACTGGTCTGTCTCTCAGTTTCCATGATTTCCACTTCTCTACAAAGAAAAATAAGAACAGCCACCTTTTGAATCTTGCCTGTAGTTACGCCTTGATTTTTTAAAAACTGTTTTCACATGAATTGCTATGATGATAATATTTTTAATTGAGTTTAAGACACCTTTCCTTCACATTCTGTACCCAAAAAAACCTTTTTAGAATTATGTCTGATATTAGAAAGTGGTGACCACTCTGCCACGCGTTGATTGGTCGGTCAGTAGTAAGGAAGGGCTCATGAACGATATCCTGAAAGTGCAGAAAAACAACAGAGGAAACACATGGTTCGTCTCTAGTAGTCTTTCACACTCCAGACTGGGTCCGTGGGCAAAGACAGAGACAGGCCCACGTGATGAAGGCAGGTCAGTGGTAACCATGTTAGTCTGATTGTTCGTTATTAGTTCTCTGTTATTAAAGGATTTGTAAGTTTAGCTGTGCTCCCTTTACCTGACTACTGGACCGCTGTCTTCATTCTCCCGCCTTCCATCGCTTTATTCTCATCTATCCAAGTCTCTCTTTCTTTACTTCTGCATGCCTCCTTCCTTCAAACACCCCCACACACACACACACACACTCCACCACCACTACCCCTTGCTCGAAGACAAAGGGAAAGAATGTTGAATAAATTTCAACTTAGGACAGCTATATTCATTAGAAAAAAAAAATAATTACAATCATCTGTAAGTCCACGTGTTTTATTTAACTACTTCTCTTTCTTGTGTACAGCACCTGTGCCAATGATGTCTGAAATGTTAAGCCAGGTATGCCTAAACTTTTAGAAAACTGAATCAGAAAAATGTTTCCACCTGTTCAAGCCTAGTGGTTTTTCATTCCATTAATTCTAGAACTTTACTACGTTATTTATACATAGCTTTAGTCAGCAACTTTAGTACACCTCAGAAACTGTACTGTTGCTTGCATGAGCCAGATATACACCACAATGTTATAATAATAACTGATAGTGCGCCAGGTTTTAGCCAGAAGTGACAACACAAACACATGAATATACGCACACGAATGGGAGTGAATCAGGGTGTGCCTTCAGCTATTTTGGGACAGCAAACTTACAAAATATGAACTGTGAACACAGTACAAACTACGTTACATTATCATAACACATAACAAATATTCTGGTGTCAAATAAAGATCAGAAAGCACGCTGTACAGGGTCAGCACTGCAAAGTATTTTTCTTGTTTTTTGACGAAGTTAATCCCGAATATTTAGTGGGCTTTATCTTGAAATTTAAATTTGGTATGCCAGTCTTGCTATAGGAATTTGTCGCACAATACACACTGAACAAACTGTGTCCATCTTTGTGCTGTTACCAAAGACAAGGCTAACGAAAGCAAAGTCTTACCTGTGGTCTAGAGACGGCGACGTCCCCCGCCTTAGACATCGGGCTAGGGGAGGTCAGCCATGCACGTTTTTGATTAGTGCCGATTACGGAGTTATCTAATTTCAGTATTTTTATTTTCTATTGATGCTTATTTATTTTGTAAATCTGATGTTTATGGAGTCACCGGATGTAAGGCATACTCCACTTTGGGAGTTTTGTCACACTTACAACACTTACAATAGCTAGTATATATAAATGTGACCTTTCGACTTGCACATTTAAAACGCGCATATAGCTTTAAATTTTTTAAATAACATTTATTCACATAAATCTTACACATCCAAACACGTCTAAACAAGGATGTAATCTATTCACATCTCACGCAAATCAACCACAGAAATCATTGCAGGCGCCTTGGATCCCTTGTGTCATCGGCTAGCTGCACAATAATTATTATTATTCTTTCATGAAGAAATTATGTTAATATTATATATACTAAGAGATATTTCAAGAAATGTATTTTATATTTAATAACCATTTAATACATTATAACATTTGTTTATTTTTAGACATAAACAAAAACTTTACACTCAACATACAAAATAGCACTTACTTGAGCTTTTAACATGTATCCACACACCTTTTCAGCAACTAGACGTTAGGGGACTGGTTATGTCAATCATTTATTGGATTTATTATGTTATTATTTATTATATTAGCTCTGTAACTAAATTCTATCTCATGAATTTATATGTTTGTATTCTAATTCCAACAATAAATGTCCTGCATACTTAAAATGTTCGCCCGTTGTCTGTCGTCACCTCGTTCACACGAAACTCTTGACAAATGGTGAACCACTGCTGTAAGACTGTATTTTTGCCCGTCTAGTGAACATAGGCCGCAACCACAATTCAAGGGAAACAACTCTGTATTAAAAGCACTAGGTGCTGGGATATGATTAAAGTGAGGTAAGCTCCCCTTGATACTTCGGCGTCTTCTTTGTTAATATGGAAGTTCTTTCTGTGTAGTTCGTAAAATCTATTGTCTCTGTCCATTGTCTCTTCAATATTGTACGCTCTCATGCGCAAAACTATCTTCCGTCCTGTTAATATCTCTGGCTTTCTTTCTTTGTCTTATTTCTCCCTATCTGCTCTAAATGTCTCTAATCACATGCAAGCACTGTACCACAAACTGGGAAGTGGATACTAAAGTGGTTAGCCTTTGAACCCAAAGTCGTATTAGTTCAATTCCCGTCTATCGCACAACGACCTTCCCTCGAAGTGGCTGTCAAGAATGTTTAGGCAAAGATAAATGATTGAGAGGGTGGGATTGGCACCTCTCTAACAAAATGTTGGCCCTTGAAGAATGTGGTCTTTGACACCTCATACCCTAATGACCTTTTCTTTAAAAAAAAACAAAATAGGTTTAGTGGACGACTTCATCCTTTTTGTATTTTTCTTTTCCCCATATTTCATATAATTATTTATGACTTTCATTTTTTTCAGGAGTATTTTTTATTATTATTTCTTTCAACACTGTTTTCGCGAAATGTCACTTTACATTAATATTTCGTTTATTTAAATTAAAAATAAGCCAAAATGTTTTATTTTATCGGTTATATTAAACTGTGCTTCAAAAACTATATAAGGCGATAAACAGCCTTCTATAGTCTGTCATCCAGAAAATACTTATCCTTAGTTACCAGTAGAAATTATGAATGGTTGTTTCCCTTAGCTCAATATATGACTGAGCTAGTTCACTCCCTTTCACGACACGTGTCGCTTGACTAGGTTGTCGGGCGGTTGTCTATTCCTGACACGTCTTGATACCAATTCGCATGATTTGAGATGAAAACAATCACAAATTTTTTTAGTCTCCTATTCTATGTAGATCATTTTCACTGAATAAGACATTTTTAATGCACACATTTTTCTTTATTGATTGTGACTATTAGGTATGTAAGTATTAAGTCTAAACTTACGATGCATCTTTTCAGAACGACGACCGTGAAACTGTCCCGAGCATGATCGTGGATAACGTGTCTGTAATTTACTTTGTGTATGAGTGGGAGTGTGTTGTAGGAGTGCGCGTATGTCTGTTATGTGTGAATATTCCTGTCACTTTGCTCTCACATATTTCGAGTTCTTGTCTGATAGTCTCCCCTGGAAACACAGCTATTTCTTTATCCCGCATTTACTAAGGTGTTTGCTTTTATTCTAGTTGCACCAACATTATTATTTTGGATTCCTGTTAAATTATTTCAGTTTTATATTTTCTTTTTGAAAAAATATAGGTTTCTTTTGTGTTTTTATTATTTAAACTGCTTTCTTCATTCTTAGTTGTATAAACACACAGGTGGAGTGTTTTGTTTTCTTTTGTTTTGTTTTTGATCTTGTAATAATTTTGTCTCATTTGGTCGTTTAAGTTAGCGGAATCAAGCGATCCCTGTGAATTTGCTCATCTCCACGGCTACACATAGTATAGCAGGGTATGCCGCAACATGAACTGTTTTGGAGCAGGGTATGGTGTCTTTACTGTAACTGGACAACGATCCTCTACAAAATGGCGACTAAGAGATGCTGTCTTTTCTCAGCGCCATCTTGAGCCCTGCAATTGTCACAAGTGTATGCGAGCATGCAGCCCGTTTCCTGTACCACTTCTGTTTGTAGAACTATATTTTTGTATTTTGGAATAAGGTGAATAATTCTAGTTGTCTTGAAAAGGTTCCTTCAAAAGGCACTTTAAAAAAAAATTCAAGTCACAATTCATTCAAGCAAATAAGAAAAGCTCCGTGGCGATTGCAAATGGAAGAAGCAAAATGAGGATCACTACAGGGAAGTCTTTTTAAACTAAAAGCTACACCTCCCACCCCATGCACAAGAAGCAATGGCAGGGAGGAACACCACTCACCCTGTCATTGGAAGTCCTGTTCACATGCATTCAGTGTGTGTGTGTTTCTCTTTTCTCATCCCTACACAGCTCTGTGACCCACTGTCTGAAGCCGAGAACGTTATAGGGTCGCCGTGTTTCACCTCTTCTGTTTATCAATTAGAGAGACTGTGAATGCTCCCAAGGATCAACCCGACTGTGAAAACCACTGTTTATGCGGTCCTTTGATGATCTAATGTCGATTATTTTCTTTTCTCAGTGTTCGTGTTGTCAGCAAATACAAACTCCAGTTCGCTCTCTTGTGTTGTAAATATTGACACTCATCGCCGTATGGGGTCGACAGTCACGTGGCCTTTTAGTGGAGCCATTTCCAGTCACTCGCTAAGTTGTTTGTCGGCAGTACTCCGTGTTACCACCTCGACAACCTGCAGAGTAAAAACATCGTCACGTTCAGGTGCTGTCCGTGTTGTCTTAGGCCAGAGACAATATTGTCTTTGCTTGGGCGGAGTGCGCGAGAGGAGCTGCACTATTCTACTGCCCCCAGGACACGGGTCAGAAAACCTTGGACCTGCCTGGAGGAAGGGCCAAGCTACGGCTTCCTCCGAGTTAACTCACCTTTCTACCTTTGAATTAGCCGACAACGTAACAACCTCTGTCCGACTGTACTTACCGTTTGCCTGACGGTCAGGTGGAAATGAGACCGCGACCGGTACAAAGATTGCTGGGCGATGTTTGTTTGTAAATAACACGACTATCAGTCCAAGGGCGTTTCCATCCAACACTACCTCACCATTGTTTCCCCTCTTCCTCTCTCGGACTTTACTGACTCACTTCTCAAACAATTTACAGGAAAACAATACCTGTTGCTGTCAATACACTCTGCGAGTAACTACCAGAACCTGGCCTCAAACATCTTGCTAGCACCCCGAGGTCTAAAACATGTAATTACATCCCTTTGAAATTACATTTTCCATTATACACAGGTAAGTGTGATGGACAAAGTCATTTGACTCGATTTCTTTCCAGCAGCATGACTTGCTCTGCGGGTCACATGATCTGAGAGTCCAGACCTGGAGGACTGACATCTTTGTTGTGCTGATTCGATTCTCACTAAAACAAACCCCTTTTTCATTTCTCCGTCAAAAATGCTAGTAAAGTCAAAATATTTAATGGTGTTCTTGGCTTTCGACATGCACTTGATGCTCTGTTGGAGAAAGTGCTACGCCCTGCATTGTTGTCCTCAGCGTGTGACCACAACAGCTAAACACCAAGTTTTAGGAAGGGCGTCGACTTTTCTTCTGACATCTACGACAGGAAAAAGTTGCCCTGGTCGTCAGGCGCGCTTATGAAGGGTCTCGCAATACTTGACCGCCATTTCGTGTTTCATGAGAGAGAGAAAAATGCACTTTTTTAGATCAACGACAATGCACAGAGAGAAAGAAGGGTGGGAAGCAAAGAAATGTTTATGTGTATAAGATAATCAATCCTTAATTACTTAATCCTTTCCACCAGAGCAATGACTATCTATTTTTTATTGAGGACTCCGCCTGGCAAAAGATTGCATTGGATTTTGGTTTTACTTATTTTAATTATTACAAATCTTGTGACAATTGATGAACTTTTTATGCAAAACGCAGAAGTTTTTCCTGTTAGAAAGGAAAGAACTTAAACACCCATTAGCAAAGTGCTTCATAAGAGAAAAATGAAATAAAAATTCGTTGTAGTACAATTGGTACAAATTTATATTTTATGGCATATATAATCGAAAAATAATGTTCATTTTCATGTGACGATGAAGTCAAGGATCATACAAGTAAATAACTTCTCGTTAAAAAAAAAAAAAAAAAAAAACACCCGTGAGGTTTTGGAGGCATAAGAAGTTCTATGATTTCAGCTCTGGGAATTACTAATCCAATATTGAACAACTACAGCATCAACAGTCTTGTACCAACAGACTTATGCGAAGACACCTGTTGCCCTTTGTTCTCAGACCCATCAGTCCCCCAGCTGCTTCCCGAACGACTGCGTGAAAGCGGATACACAACGTGTTACGCATGACTGGCTTTTTACACAGGTCAAATATTTTGGTACCTGACCTTTGATTTTGGAAAGGTGGTTCAGTTTGGAAACGTTAGATCTGAAATGGTTAAAGTGATATTTTCACACACTCTCGCTTCATTTTATCTCGAGAATGTTTTGCCGCTGGACAAGACGTCAAGGCTTGTAGCAGGACTGACATTATGGACTGTAAACTACCAACTATGTTATGATTCTAGGCAAGTGTGCTAAAATCATTAAATTACGATTAAATTAATTTTTTTGGTGATAAGCGATTTGCTATTGCTAACAATAATTTCTTGTTTAACTAGCATGTTTGTTCTTTTTAATACAAAGGTTACAGTCTAGCGCTTTCATTAAGGAATTTCCAAACAATTGACTGGGTTTTTTTAAAATCATCATACACGGCTCACGATCAAGCCTTTCATGGACCATACACGTAAAAAAAAATTATTTTAACATTTCTTTTAATCGTCGTCATCATCATTGTGTGGATATTTCTCTCTCTCTCTCTCTCTCCCTCTCAGCATTCATATTTAATGTATGCAACTGACAAAAGTGTCTCTTTTAATAAAAGTGAATAAAGCGATTTTTGTTAGGCCAGATCAGTGTAAATGCTAAATCCTTTAATTTGGTTTAGAATTTCCTGATGAGAGGTTCCAAATTTTTAAAAAAAACAAAATTAATTTAACTGGACAGCATGAGAATCACGGCAAATATTTTTTCGCTCTTCTTTCTTTCTTCCTTTCTTTCTTTCTTAATTTCTTTCAATCTTCATTCACACACGGACAAGGACACGCGCGCACGCACACACCCCATGCACACACACACACAAGATCACTGTGACAGTTGCCACACACACCTGTGCTGTAAGTGTACACCGTGCTGACTGTACCATGTCTGCAGCACGGCACTAGGTGCACACAGAGCTGTTGGCACACGCCCTCGTCTGTCAGCACCACAGACCATGTGTCCTCTCGTCTTTGTACATCCCTCGTTCACTCTTCTCTCGTTGAAGCGTTGTGTCCACGAGTTCTTCCCGGGCACACACAGGTGTGATTTGTCCACTTCATCTACTGCGGGGTGAGCATGAGGTGCTGAACACACTACCCTCGTCATGACAACACTCAGTCAAGTCACAACATCCCTTGATTTTGTGTATATTATATTTATTTGTGGCTTCAATTTTTATTGTATTTTTTACCCTAGCACCTGTTTTTTGTTGTTGCTGCTGTTATTACTGCTGCTACTGCGATAAATAATGAACACACTCATTTCTTATTGCGAGTAGTTGGTGACAAAGATTCTGGCCGAAGTTACACAAAAGACAATTTTCACAAATTCATACTGTCTGATATATCATCAGTGACTGTTTTTATTTTCCCGGGTTGGCGCAGGGTGGTGGAAGAGGCGAGGAAGGGGATGCTTTACCTGTGTATACCTGGGCACATCTAGATACGATTGGGACTACCTGGACAGCATTCAGCCTCTTCATAATCCGAGTCACTGACTAAAAAGAGGTTAAACGAAGGACGATCAACTATAAGCGGCCTACATCTTCAAATAGCAGACAGCATCAAAAATAAAAATAATAATCTTCACAGGAAGATATTTTTCTGTAAGAGAGGAAGTTTTTTCCCTAAGATATCCATCTCTGATAAAAATAATACTACCATTAAAAAAAGAAGGAAAACTCTGACATTATCTTGTGGTTGGCAGATAAGGCTAGCTGGCGCTCAGTAAGTGGTGCGAAACATCAAGGCGCGAGTTTCTTGGCCACGCCCCTTTCGCTTCAGCGCTGGCGCTGAGACTCCGCCCCCTCGAGCAAACAGTGTTCCTTCGACAGCGATCAGAAAATAAACAAGTTTCCTGTGTTGTGCAGCCAGGCCAGTCAGAAACTTTCCTCGGCTCTTATCGGCGGGTAGGAAACGTCACTGGCATTCCTAACGATAGCAGCACCCACAGACCTCGAAACTCGGCCAACGGGGTCAGAGGTCGTCAGAGTTGTGAATGTGAGGAGCCGTTGCGCATGTCTCTCAGCAATAACAAATAAGTATGTGGATGCCTGTGGTTTTATACACACGTGTTAATGACGAGGGGGAGCTGTCTACAGACAGCGAGGGTCGCCGTGGTTGTCAGTCTTTTAAATTCTTACAATAGTTGTCACGGAAACAGCAGAAATAAGGCGTTCGCATGCAGTGAACAGAATCCTTTCAGAAACAGCGATGATGTAAATTGTAAAACATCGGAGAGTTCAACCGTTCGACTTCTTCTTTGTGAAGATTCTGGTCAGAATTCGCTATCGTAACAAAAATTAATAAAATCATAAAAACTAAAACTTGTCAAAACATCGATAAAAATGTTCAGATAACAGATCTCAGTCAAGCCATTTTTAAAATTTATATCAAGCAATAAAAATAAGTATTTCGTAAGCTAACACAGATAGGTATAGTGGACGTGCATGACATACTATAAACAAAGGGAAGTCCCACATAAAGTACTGCCCTATAAATAGACTGAAACTCTCAGAAAGTACTATAACATAATTAAAGGGAAGTTTCCATAACAAATAAAACTGTTTGAATTGAGTGAAGTTAGAAATCTTATTCTTTCTAATACCAGTCAGTTCTTGGGATGAATGTTTGTATCATCTTTTCCATTCGCAAGTCCCCACAATTTTTTTAACTCCTTTCTGGTCCCTAAAACATGCGGTAAATTTATGATGGGAAAGAAGCATACGGATGCAATCCACCATAGGGCAAGGCTGCGTGAGTGTTCGTATCTTCGTTACATAAATAAACGACCCGGTGAAATTTATGGCCACAGCATGTATGGGAACGAGGGAGAGGAACCGCATGCAACACCGCCTGTGTCTTCACGGTCTGCGAGAGGAACTGAACACTTTGCGTGAGGTTCCAAATAAGAACACCTCGCTGGGGCTGAAACGAGCGACATTTATAGTCACAGTTCCAAATATTTAGAAGCAGCATCAGTTCAGGACCAGTCACCTGTGAGTTGACATGCGCAGTAACACAGTATTCTTGCAGATCACGAAGCCACTCTCACGCCGACACTAAGCCACGAGTTATCTCTCACTCATGCTTGGTCTGAACAGAACTCACACAACTGACTGGGATGTTCATTCAGTCGTATTCTCCTAAGCATGTTGGGATTTGTGGATATATATATATAAGTTTTTATTTTTCTAAGCGCTTATCCCAGCTTTCCTCTAATGGCATCCGTGACGTCATTCGTCTTCTTCTCGACATGAGTGGTTACACTTACACTTACAAGGCAAGCAATGAACTTCATCATCGTCATCGTCATCGTCGTCGCCGTCGTCGGTATTAGTAGTTAACCGCGCTCATCCCATAAGATGGATGTCGATTCGGAATGAAAGGTTTACTCAAGAAACGTTTCCTGACTCAGTCTGGACACTGAAGAAAGATTCTCATTGAGGATGGTGTGACGTGGAGTTATTTTCCAACAGGTCTGTCCCACGGCTGGTGCTAGGAATACGCGGGGCCTCGGGGGCCCTAGGCGAATATCAGATGCGGGGCCTTTAGCTGTAGTAAGCTATATACAGTACCAAGGAATCTCCTTTCGCGGGGCCCCCTTAGGTGCGGGGCCTGGGGCGTCACCCCTCCTCGCTCCTTCCCCACCCTCCTTAGGGCCGGCTCTTTCTATCCTGAGGTTTGAACGCAAGGCTTACAGGCCGTGAGAATTGCTAGTTTTGTTTGAATCCTAGGTCCTTTTCACTCTCTCTCTCCCTCCCTCCACCTTCGCTCTCTCTTTCGCTTGTTTGATTTTCCTTACTACTATTGCCAACTAATTAGAATATTTTGGTTCAACCTAAGATTTGGTATTTACTGCCTTTCCAGAAGTATCTGAAGTTTGGCCTATTTCATGAAAGGATGGATAGCTGTTTGTGATTTATTCCTGCAAGCTTTAATAACCTTTTACAAACTTTGCAACTGATTCTTGAAAGATTTTTGGGATCTTTACTTGACTTGACCAGACATGCTGGCATTTTGTTGCCGTACCTACCAACACGTTTATGAAATGCTGCTGCAGTGCAAAATATATCTTGCATTTTTTATCATGATTTGGATAATTTTCTTCCCTTTTGATAAGTTTGATTTCATTTTATAGTCGTCTCACAGATTAACAATTTTTAGCCACTATTTACAAAGATGGGAACTTCAACCTCGTGGACAGCAGCTTTCGTGTGCGGCAGTTCTACCCCACAGACTCCACCAATCATTCGCAGCCACTCGATTTTCACCTGTAAGATCCGCAAGCCCTCCCACGATGAGTCTGCTCGCACCGCCATCTTGCAAGTGATTAAAACCGTCGCTGTTTGATAATCTCCCCTTATCTGCCACTTCGTCATTGCGGCATTTGTTGAGAGACGGCCTGCAGAACTATTCTCCTCCTCATGTATTATTCGAGATGCCAACGTGAATACTGCCTCCAGACCCTAACCCCTATCCACCCAAAACTTCCAAGAAAAAAAAATTAAGACTGTTCGGGTTTCGATGCGGCGAAATTCCACACTGCCGCACTTGGTAACTGCAACAACAAGCGCATTCATTCCCAGAAGGCATCAGTAAGAGGCGGACACAGCAGCAGTTTCCTTGTGTGCCTAAGTTATCAGAAATGATCTTTATTCGCCCGCCATAGTTTATTTGTCTACACCTGGTCTGGGCGTCGTGTGTGGCGCGCTACACGAGCGCCGAGTTGAAAGCTTGTAATCAGTCCGGCGGCCATGTTTTCTTCAGCGTGTCGGCGATCCTCCGCTTATGTCGGCCGTTAGATAAAGTGGACACAAATACAAACTGTCACGGGAACAACTGGCCGGGGAGTCCCGTTACTGTCGACGGCCACAAAATACTGGAATCTCTGGCAGAGTCTGGTGATAGTCTTCCTCTCCTGTAAACCCGTTGTTCCGCCGTTAAAAACATACACGACAAACGCTGACGTCAGAGGATCGTACACAACTTCCTTGTAAGGAAAAGATGAGGTAAGGGAGAGAACTGAAAGATTAGATGAAGGTGCTGGGTCTGTCTTTATTATTTTTTTTTCTAAATATGGTTTGAAATGGATAAAGCCACCTGGATTCTACTTGTACTTACCGGATGCTGCTTCGATTTTCACTTGAGTGCTTGTCGTGGTGAGAGAGGGAGGGGTTTACAGAGAGAGAGAAGGGAAAGAGACGAGAGGAGAAAGAGAGCAGACGGCAGAAAGGAAGAGAAAGGTCACTGGAGAATGCACCCCAATTTTTATTTTATTATTGAAAGCTCACGGCATTTTGGAGATATGAAAATAACACGTGGGTCTTTCCTAAACACTAAGTACGTACATACAAATAGAATGTTTTATTTTAAAATTACAGCAAGTGTGAGCATCTTTGGAAACATGACGAGGATCGAGTAAACAAGAAATTCGCTTACTTTACATGCTTACTAAATGTATGCAGTCAGGGAGGATGTGTGGCTATCTGATCATCTGTTTGTCTACCTTGGTCTCCCTCACTCCCCTCGATCTCACACTCACGCACACACCCACTGTATGTCTTTCTCTATCTTTCTCTCTCTCTCTCTCACACACATATATATATATTCATCGTAGTATGTCTTTCTCTATCTTTCTCTCTCTCTCTCACACACACACACATATATATATTCATGTTTCTCGCATGTCGACTTCTATTTTGCTGTGCGTGTTTGTAAGTATGCGCACATATAAACAAACAAGTAGACAAGCAGCCAGGAAGACATCACACACAGACACACACACGTATATATATATACACACACACATGTCCTCCCAGTTCTTCAATCTAGTAAACTGAGGGACAGATAACAATTTATGAACTCTCGTGTGCTTTTAAGTTCATCTTTACCGGATTCAGTTGCACCTAAACTTTATTTGAAATCCCATATCTGGAATCGACAGGAAATTAGAATTTACTCATTCCTTTGAAATGGGCTGTAAAAATAACCAAACGGAACGTTCTTGCAAACAAACCCTGACGAGAACCTTTGAGAATCCGCTGGAGTCGGAGGGTTTCGAACAAGACGCAAAGTTCTCTGTGCGCTTATCTGTCCTTTAAGAAAAGCCTGTTTGTGTTTGTTTACGCGCGCGTGTACCTAACAGGCGTTTAATTTTGCAAACTTTCTCATGTCACTGATAAAATCCCGCTAGACAAAACACAGTGCCTCAAAACAAACCCGCCACCCTGAATCCACATAAATCTCCCACGGGAGACGTACGAGTTCTGTCCCCTTGTGTTTGGACTTGCTCGCTTGCGTGCAATATTCTTTGCTATCATGCCTCAGCTTCCCGTGATAGTCACTCTTTTGTACGGCTGAGCGAAGGGAAAGAAATCGCAAAAGAATATGGCTGCCATTTGGTCAAAAAAAGCTGTGATGGACGCAAAGTGCCGGAGGTGGAAATGAAAGCATTTGTCTTCGTGCCATCTATGGCGGTGCACGCTACTATTTAAAGCATTGCATAGGACTAGGCTTTTATTATTGATGATAGACATTAGATAAGTTCCTAGTAAAATATATTTATATTTGATGGTTTTTTAACTGATGCAAACTTGTATTGTGTAAGTTTTTTAAGTAGGGAAAATGCCTTGTTTAAATAAATTGATGTGTGCCACTATTGATATAAATAATATGTTTTCCTTGTATTTAGAACATCATACAGGAATTTACTTGATCAAAAGGGTCGCAAAGGTCAATAGTCTACTGTCTACTGGTTGCTTTGTAAGAAGTATGATGACAGATGCGGCGAACCATAAGATTATTCTAATCCTCCGAGGTTACAGCGGACGATTCCCCCACACTCCAACTCCTGCACCCCACCCCTCCACCAACCCCTTTTCTTCCAATCCATGAAAACAGCCGTCAAATGTCTGACGCGAGCGGCTCCGATACTGTGCCGAGCCCACCCGTATCAGTTCATCGCTCCATCCTTCCTTCTGAGAGGCTTGGTCCACACGCCGGTGTGTAGACGGAGAAGGAGGCCTGCACAAAATGCGCACCCGGTTATGTCATTACACATAGGTAACACACTTTCTGCTAGGAATTCTTTTCTTTTTCAGTCTTTCTTTCTTGAAATCAGGAATGTTAGAATATATCACTTACCAATGTTGTATTATTAAAATAATATTATTAATGATGATAGGGATATCTAATACTCGTTTTATATTTTCTACTCTTCCTGTTATGTTTACGATACGACTGTTTCCATGCTAGGACTAGTACACGACTCCTGTCTGTGGACCTCATAGGTTTCTGTCCACCATGGCATTCTGAAAAACACGTACATATCCACATACAAACACGTGCACACCTGCTTACCTGCATAGTCGCCCTCACCCACGAATCAAAGTAAAATAATAATAATGAATGCAGAATTTGTGAAGCGCAGACTCACACTCCTAAGGAGCATGCTCTTTGCGAAATAACGAAACATGGACAGCATACGAGGGAGAAGAAAAAACAAATAGCATCTGAGCTATGAAAGAATAAAAAACACGAAAATAAAATGCAAAGAGCAAAAAGGTACGTTGGTCGGAAACTTTGACCTCTCACACTGCACGTGCAAGTGTGCGGACTTTTAAAGAAACCTAAAACCATATAGTGACCACTCTACACTTAGGAGTCCTCCGCCCACGCCTAGCCATCTGGAACCTGTGGAACCCGAGGAACCTGTGGAACCTGTGGTGAGGGCGTCACTACCCGCCCCGCACGCCACGCGCTGTGCCGCACACCTCGCGGATAGACACCACGTGCTGGCCTCGCCGCACCGGAGTCGAAATACATTAAGTCACCGTTTATGAAAAAACGGTATGGCACATTATCGCTTGTTTTTGGTAAAAGGGTGGTCAATAACAGATCTCCGAATTTCAAAATAAACGGCGGCGCGCTCCTCCTGGGTGGGCGGAATAATTGTTAGCAGTGTTTTATAAACATTTCACTCGTTCTCCGCAAGGCGCCAGTAGCGCGTTTGCGCGTGCGGCTGGAAGAAGAGGGGGTTGTGGGATAGGAGGCTGACGAGGTGTGAGAGGGAGGGAGCGAGGGGATGCGAGGGGAGGTGGAAGTTAAGAGCACCTAGTATATCAAGCTTACAGAGCTTCAGCCAGGCTGGGGGAGTTCGGCCTCTCCGTTCTAGGACGGCAGAATTTCAAAAGGTTCTTTCTACTTTCTGTCATTTTATCTGCATTTTATTGGTTGCATCGAAATCAAAAGAGGCAGTCAGCTATCTAGATACGAAAAAAAGACAACTGTGACCGTTGACCACAGAGAGGCTCCGTACTGAAAGACCTGGGGAGTGAGAGAGAGAAGTTTCCTTTCGTGCGCGCGAGTGTTTGTGTTTGTGTGTGTGTGAGTCCTAGATTCATCACATGCGTCATTGTTTACCAAAAACACTTGTCACCAACACGAGGGATCGAGGTCGTGAACTTCACATTGTGTACATCACACTGTACACGTCACTCACCTCACCACACGGGTCACAGGGTCAGAGGTTCTCTACACTCTACAGGCTTCTATACCACCGTCTGAGTACACGTGAGGTCTCGAGCTCTCGTGACGTGTGTTCTACAAAGTGTGAGAGATGCTTTTAATCTGCAAGGGAGGAAACATTTTTGCCAATAAAGATTGACAGAGAACACCAGTGCCTGGGTAACGAGTACGCGTGTCTTTCGTTCATTCATTCGTTTTCTGCCCATGAGCTTGACAGAGACGAGTGTAGACAAGTGCTCACGTACTCATGGGAGGTTTGCACTGCACTGAGTGGACTGTAAGTAATGGATTAGTATACAGTTCATTTATGAGAGTCCAAAGCACATCAACGCAGTGGAGTACTGAAAAGGCTAATTGCAATAAGTACGGATTCCAAAATTCGATATTTCAATGTCTTTTAAAACTTTAAATATATTTACAAAAACCTTGTTGAAGTTTCAAAAGTGATCTTAACACTCACCTTCGTGAACATCCCCACTAGTTCGTGTTTCCTTTTTCAATAATCTCCCCCACCACCTCCCCAATCAATCTTCCATCCTCTCTTTCCTGTGTTTTTGTAGTTTGCAAACTGTTCTAGAGAGTAAGAATCTGAAACATTATTAATTTTGTCATTTATAACACATATATCTTAACTAAATTTTTCTCCACCAAAAAATAAACTGAAAATTTGATATTTTGTTCACAAAGAAAAAGAAAATCGTTCCAGAATCTTTCTGAATCAAAACGTGTCTGGTAAAAAAAAAAAGTTCTTGCTCCAGAAAAATGAAACCAAGTCTGAAGATTTTTAATATTACGCCGAAGATGACAAAGGTTGAAATAATGGTATAGTAACAAGAATATAAAGCGTGTGCGTTTGTGTGTTCCTGCTTGTTTGTGCGTGTGTGCATGTTCGTGAGTGTGTGTGTAAGGGGGAGGATAGCACTCTCACACATGACCACACATGCACGTGCAAGCAAGCAAGCACGAGACAGTAGACTACATGGTGAAGTAGTTCTGCCCCAGGTGTTCATAGCCAAGGAAGAGTTGAGGCGAGCTATCCCGATGTTGCCGAGCCTTACCTTTCAGAGTTTAACTTATGTCTCAGTGCAGGAAGGAGTGCGGTGTTCTTCATCCAACAATACAAAGGACAGATGGAGGGATGGGTGAAAAGAAAACGTAGCAGGCCACGCCATGTGTACGACATGAGACACGCAAGATCAGTAAACCAAGTGTCTCTGTGTTTGTGTGCGTGCGCGCGCGTGCAGGTTATTCTAGCTTGTGTTTGTGGCTGTGGGTGGATACAGGAAGGCAACTTTCAGCTCACGTTTCAAGCACGCGCTCTGCTTGTTAACGATCCGCCTCTCTGAACTTTGAACTCAAAGCCTGTGTCTTACACGGCTGAGGTGTAAGATTGCATCCACAATGCCGATCGCGAAAGCAAAAACAACGAAAAAGCTTTGCAATGCTTTCACACAAGCAGCCCCGAGTTTCGCTACACAAACTCCTCCGGTGAGCTTTTCTCACAACAAACTATTCCGAGAAAATGTGCTTCGACGACAAACAGACAGGTCATGTCACTAGGCCCCGCCTTTCCCTCTAAGCTCCGCCCCCGTGCATGCGTAATCCGCTTGCGTAGACCTCGGCGTCCTAATTGGCGGAAGTGAGGTCTTCAGGCCGGGTACGGGGGAGACGAACTTACAATGGTCCCCGGCCCGCGGTTGATGTGAAAGTTAATTGTGCAGATGAAAGAGAAGTGCGGGGGAGTGGGAACATGAGAGAGAGAGAGGTGAGCGAGAGGCAGGCTGCGGTTACTTGGTCGTCGTCGTCGTGCTTCAAGAGGTCGACACAGAGAGACACTGCCGCCAAGTGTGTGCAGCTGGCCGCAGTCGTCCGCTGATGTACTTACACGCTGCGTGTGGAGGATATTGTTGTTGTTGTGTTGTCGCTACTTCCGTGATGATACTACACCCAGACAACCAGTCACACTCGTCACGCTTGATCAGGAGGTGAGTTACACCTGGTGTTAACTGTGTAGTCCAATGTAATATTCTTCGACATGGTATCTTCGTGTTAAAAAATATATACATTTTACTGATTTTTTTTATCGTAAACTAAATTAAAGTTTTAAGTGTGATTTTATGACCAATTATGTAAGTTATTGAGAAATACACATAAATTATTTTATAACAATTATATGGCGTTCAGCCGGAAAGCCTGTGTCTATAGAGGTGTATAGATATGTCTAGGTGTATACTCTATAAAAGAACAGAGATGTAGTATGAAAAGGTCCAAACAGCAGAGTTAAGCAAACCTTATCTGCTCTAATTGCTCTATCAATGTAAGCATAACTTTTTCTCTTTTCATTAAAGGTTCCTGCGACACCTGTTAGGTCCAAGATTCGTTTCTCGACTATTCCCCATTTTACCCGTCACTCGCACTTAAAACTAAGAATGATGAACAGTCCGGACAACTTTCTGCCTTACTTGACCGGTCTGAGGACTGCCCCAGCCTTCTACTCCCACCCGTATAACCCTGCCACCCACCCGTACGGCGTGTGGAGCTACGCACAGGCTGGTCTGGACCTGAACCGTGCCTACGCCCTCCGGATGATGGAGGAAATCCAGCGGAGAGAGCAGCCTCAGAAACCTCCCTACTCCTACATCGCGCTCATTGCCATGGCAATCAAGCACGCCCCAGACCGGAAGGTAACCCTGAATGGTATCTACCAGTTCATCATGGAGAGGTTCCCGTACTACCTGGAGAACAAGCAAGGATGGCAGAATTCTATCAGACACAACCTCTCGCTAAACGACTGTTTCATTAAGGTAAGCCAGAAACTTCTCTACTGTCTGGTCCCTGCTCCTCACGGGCCGCAGTCCGATATCTTCTAAACCACTGTCTTCCCTCGTATTTTCTGCCATCTGCTATTTCAGATGGACGAATAAAAAGGTTTTGAGGCGGCATTGCAAATGTATCAAATCGTTTGTACTACATATCCTGGACAAAGGATAGTACAGAAAACTTGTTCGTATTTATATTCGACCTGTCTTTGCCTTTCTCTCCGTTCTTTCTTTTCTGTTCTGTGTTCGTGTCTAGCTGTTCTCCATCTACATTAGTCTGACTGCCCTTCCATTGTACAAACCCCTTCGACACTCTAAAAAAGTTCGTCAAAATCATTGTCGCATCTTGACAGCCACGACCTGGGGACTGTACATGAAACTAGGGAGCCCTTTCTTTGTAATATTTTTATATACACCACTCCGACATAGGTCACCACTCTATTTCTATCTATATCACTCTAGTTCTGTGTCACTACTTTATTTCTACTCCTTTTAAGAGTGGTCGTGATGAGATAAAGGCGACGTGCCAGACGACAGAAAGAAGGAAAGAAAAAAAAGTAACGCAAAATGTAAGAAAGACACAAAGAAACTACAGCAGCCAAAAAAAGAGGAGAAAATTTGTTTAGAACTTCTTTAATCAGAATTTTAAATATAAACAAATTTTTAATCGAAATATGCTCAGCCAAAAAAATATGTCTATAAATCTCTCTGCAGTGTTTGTAATGTTAAATTCATTTATTAGTGTTTTCCATTATATCGGATAAAATTCTACGACTTTTGTCCATCGGCTGTTGACCTCCGCTCTCTCTTTTTTTTTCTTTTTTTTTCTATATTTCATTTATCTTTCACATTTTCCATCGTCCGCACCACGGAGCGACTCAGTGGTCTCCACGATTGCATCTTTCTTTGAAAAAGTGGATTTTGAAGCAGTCTCATTGTACGAGCACAAAAAAACTTTACATAAATTATTTCTTTTGGAATGTGTGTGTGAGAGTGTGTGTTTTAGGAGGGAGGTACAGGTCATTTGTAGCCTTTCCCTCTTTTCTTTTCCTTCACGCATTCCCTCCTCCCTTTAATAAAAAAAATAAATTCTTGCCATTTCTACAAGTTGTATGTCCTAACTTTGTAACTGAGGGACATCTCCATCTACATCGCGGATTATGAGTTTTGACACTCTCTCACACCTCACCTGACACTGATCGGATTACGCGAGAAGCCGCGTCTAACCTGTTCTTAGTGTAGGTGACAAGTTGCTACAGGTAGCCACAGGACTGTCCGGCAGTTGATGCACGTGCAACGCTCCCCTGAACTCGAAGATTAGTGTCATGAACGACCGGCAGTGTTACGAGGTTAGTCGTCTGCAGGTCATCGCCATGTCTGCCAGTAGGTGGAGCTGGCGATTAACGCTCACTGCGGAGTACAGGGAGGGCGATGATTAGTCCATTATAATCCACTTGTCACAATGATCCCCATCCCACTATTTCTACAAAATTTATTTTGCTGCCAGCTTCGCGGAGGAGGAGGGCGGGGGGCGATGGTCGTTCACCTGTAATTTCACGGATCAGCAAGTTTTCGCGTCTGTCGTGTCAACAGGTGCATGTCCAGGCTGTAAAGTGGTGGCGGGCGTCAACCTGAGATAAAAGCACTCAGAGGAGGAGAGTAGCCCTGGTCACTCCCCACTGCGCTAAGCTACGCTCTGGCTACCACGCTGACCACTAGTCCCTTTCCCTCCCACCCCTTCCATTATGTTCTTGTTCCTTTGTCCATTTTATCACACATTCCAATGGACTGAAAGACGCACTTGTTGAGGAATACTCCAAAACGGTTCTTTCTATGTATAATTATATAATAAGAATGTTTCGACCTGACAAAAACTATCGTTTCCAGAGTTTAAAAATTTGGAATAACAAAAGGATGGCAAGGGTAGAGTCGCAAACGGTATGAGGTAAGACAGCAGTCCCTGACAATGAAATAGCAATAATTGTATTCTAGTGTGGCATCTTAATCCTGTTCTCATCTCTAGTATTCAGTTTTATTATAGCATCATAATACTGTTTTAACCCGGGTATCGCGCACCTTCAAAATACAAGACTTAATCAACCGCCATTAGTGACTCGCTTCATCTCTCGCATCCTTAGCATCGCACAGCCTTCAAATACAACTGACATCGCGTACACCTGATATTGGGTACATTTGTATCACACATCCTTTGTATTTTTGTTTTGTTTTATATTCTCTGTATAATATATTTATCTTTTTTTTTTTTTAAATAATCAAAGATGAATATTCTTTGGAACAATTGATAGCAACTTCCTTATTTATTTAACCTCAAGAAAGAATAATATCGTTTACTTATTGATTGACAGAAAGACCCAAAAATAAGTTTATTATAAACGTATTAAAGGATTTTATAGACTAGGAAAATAGCAGCTGTACTAACAGTATGGCCAACATGATTGCTAACATGCACATTCAAAGCAGCTTATGTGGTTTTTTTTTTAAAAGAAATATGATTTAAACTACAATGCATTCTTATTGTTTCTTTGTGGTACACTGCTTCTTTTTGTGTTTATGGTACATGTACATTGTTTGCTTGTAAAGCATGCATGTTGTTTGTTATGGAGGCCACGAGATACAACAGGCTCAATGATTACACTATTGGGGAAGAAATAAAAACTCTTGTCTTCCCCACACACACTCACATTTATTAGTCAGTATCATTTCATAGTTTTACAGAGTCTTTAATAAAGATATTTAATTAATCGTTGCACGTGATCTGTAATGGAGACATTTTAATTTTCTTTTTACAGGTTCCCAGAGAGAAAGGCAAGCCAGGAAAAGGTAACTACTGGACTCTAGACCCAGAATGTGAGGAGATGTTTGAGAACGGAAATTATCGCCGACGAAAACGCAGAGTCAAGGTGCACGGGAAGTCGACTGAGTTGCTTTCCCACCTCAAGAAAGACGGCGCAATGGATCATGGGAATGACGTAACAGGAAGCAAAGCAGACGACAGCGGTCGCAACGACGCGGCCAGCTGTGACCTCATGCCGCAGGAGCACTTGTCCGCGGCCTCCTTTTCGTCTGACGACAGCACAGGCTTTGCAGACGACGTAAAAATGGACCACAGTCACGTCTGCATGGAGGACATCAGCGACGACGACAGCGGCAACGACATCGACGTTGACATGGACAGCGTGGCTGCGGCTGCTGCTGCGCAGGTGGTTGCAGCAGTGACGGCGGAGGTGAGAGGCAAGGGTGTGACGACAGACAGTCAGGGAAGCGGGTCCGTGGAGCTCCCTAAAGACTTGTTAAGGTCCAAGAAGCTGGTACTGCGGTGCGACGATGGTGAGGGTCAGAAGGAAAATGGATGGATTGAAGGCAAGGAGAAGGGAGACAGTTTGTCTCGTAGGGTGGCGTGCAACAGTCGGCCATCTTGTGAGGACGACAACAGCGGCAGCAGTGGAGGAAGCGCTGGCGGCCCGTCTTTAAGTGAGACTCGCAATGTCCGAGGACAAGACAGACGCCGAAACACGAATCCCTTTTCTATCGACAGTCTCATCGGCAACGCTGACTTCCGCTCCCCAGGAAACAAGGAGAAAAAGGATGAGAGCAGCGATAAGAAGCCAGACAGCAGAGCAGCGGCGATGAAAACAGAGAAAAAGCCGGATATATTCGACAAGATTCCCAGTCCCCCACCAAAGGTCATCGACCTCAAAAGAAATGCCCTCGACATGTCCCTCTCCCTCACACCTCGCTTCCTCGACCCTCACCTGCAAGCTAACATCTACGGGAGCATGACCCCGACGGCACCACTCCACCAGCTCATCTATTCTTCTCCCCGGATAGGAGGAGGGTTTACTGGCAGGTACCCTCAGTCCTTCGCCTTCTCCACGGGTGGAAGCCTCTCCTACGGAGCGGGGCCCGGACTGGAGCAGAATCCTCTCAGCATCTCGTTTCCTTTCCACAGGGCGGGTGGATCGAGTCTGTCACACACAAGTCCATGAAAGTTCCTGTGGATATCGTCCGTAAAGGTTCTGTGAACATCGTGCTTAAAGGAGCATGTGAACACTATCCTCAAAACTTACTGTGAACACAGCTTCCTTTAAGCCTACTGAATAATGTTGATCACCCTGTGAAACAACTTATGAGCTCATCTTAAAAATGACATCGAAAAAACTAAATATCGCAAAAATTGCATTGTGGACAACATGACGGTTACCGGACAAAATTCAAATATTCGTTACTTACACTATTGATAAATCGCCTTTGTTACATTATGTTCATTCTTACTTCTGGATCCATGGTTTATATGTTTGTCTCAAAGTGATTTGCGAGAGAGAAGGAAAAATAAAAAAGGACAGACAAGAGACAGAAAACAGAATGAGGTGGAAAGGTGGAAAGGAGAGAGAAATAGAGAAGAGTTGTCTTACTTTGTGATAGCCGATAGCCTTATAATTCGTTTATCGAGTTCAAGTTCTTGGCCATCTTCATCAAACCGCAGTCATCGTGAGTTTACAGCAATAAAATCCAACATGTGATCTGTTCTGTCATCGTTTCTAGACTAATCTGCAGCTCTGTGTTAAGAGTACTTTGATGTTTCATCTTGTTTTAAAAGTGACTACACACTTGACACCAGGCTATTCTATTTATTTTAGAAGCTGGACCCCTTGCAAACATGTTTTTGCCCAAGATTAGTCATGATACTTTAAACTTGCATATTTGTGTATGTAACCTGAGTGGTTATGATATAAAGTGTAAGGGACAAAATTATTTGAAGAGATTACTGTTAATAAACGCGAGAAAAATCACCAGTTAAACGGGTGGCATCTTTTGTAGATGTGTCTGCGCATCATCGTTGTAAGTGTTGTAAGTTGTTCTCTGCGGTTAATAATTGTGGATTGTCACTAATACATTTAAATGCAGATCATCTTTGATAATTATAATTCTGGTTGTTAACGTTAATAGTCTTTGATGAGTGTGCATATGTATCATTACTAATCGGAGATATATATATATACTAGTTAATAATCGTTAATTAATCACCTTTAATAAAATAATTTTATATTCAAAAAAATATTTTGTATTGACAAGTGCCTTGCTATTGCCACTGTCGAAAAAGTATGTAAAAGTACTTTAGAATAAAATTGCAAAAGAGGCAGGTGGGGGAGGGAGAAGCAATGCTTCCAGCTGGTCGAAAATAACCTCTGACCTTTGTCTGCTGCTGACTTTGGTACTTGATGCGCATGTCTCTACAACGGGATTCTCGTGTATCCACGGCACTTGTAGCAGAAATCGTAGACTTCTGTGCTGTAAACAGCATTTCTCAGGCAAATTTCAGTGAAGTAATGAGATGAAGGCAGGTGATGGCTCGACAGGTGTCTGAGGTCACAGTGAGGTGGACACCCCGGGTGAGCGGGGAATTTACAGTAGAGATTTTGCTCGCATTTTATTAGCTTTGTGAGATGAGCATTTTTTAAACTGGTCTAAGACACCTCGGAGAATAGTGAACAGCTTTAAACACTCTGGTACTCAGCAAGATCCACTCGTGCAATTCTTACAGCTGCAGTAGTCTGCTACAAAATTGTAATGAGTTTTTGCTAACGATTTCCTAGAAACGCACACGGAGGTTGAGCTAAAGTCTAGCAACTGTCGCTACTAAAGGCCAGTGCGAAAGGTTGGATCAGATGCTAATGAGGTGTTGTCCGAGCAGTTTTCTAACATTTTCTTAGGGTTTAAATTTTTTCAGCCCGCTCTTGTGACAGACTTCAAAGTATTCACCACAACGCTAAGGGTTGTTCTAATCAGTTTGGGGTTTTTTGGGGGGTTTCTTTCAGTTTTTGTCTTTTGTAAAAATAGTGTCAACCTCTTTCCGCAACATTTGTCATTCTCTTTCAGGCTTTATCCTGCACTTCTTTTTTCCTTTAATCATGAATGGGTGTTTACAGCACCGAGCAGACGACTCGCAGAAGTGTCCGCTTCCGCAGGTTTTACAAGTCTCTTGTTGGGCCCATCATGATGTAAGTCTGCTAGAAGCAGACTTCACTCACGGCTTTGGAGTGACAGATCCAGTTGTTCAAGATGAAGTGCTTCAGGACACTCATCCGGACCTCCTACAGGGAGCGAAAGACGAACGACTTCGTCCGCAGCGTCGTCGCCTCCTCTGCTGGCTACAGTCAAACGGCAGAAGCCGGTGTGTCTCGGTCATGTACCCGACATGACATCTTACCAAAGACGGTCCTCTCCCAGCTGCATGTTAACCAGCAAAGGAATGTTGCATGACACTAGCTGATGGTCAAGGGAAAATTTATCAAAGAATTTTCTCGCTAGGAGATATGGTTGGATGATGTTGAAAGCTGGTGAGAAGTAAACAGAAGTTTTGCATGGGCACGTGGTGCCTTTAGGTGCTTATGCAAAGTATGGATAAAAAAATAGTATGGTATCATCAACACTTCTTTCGGTCCGGTATGCAAATTGCAGTGGCCAAGACATTGGTTGGTGGCTTTAATGTAAAAGTCATATCAGCATCACCGCTTTCACGTGCATTTCGCCATATCATCCTTTCAACATATCGCAAACTTTTACCTTAAATTCTCAACATTAAAAAAATGAAGCTCTTTCCGGAGAACTAGTTAAAACAAAGCTCGTGTTGCAAGGCAATCGCTCTGAGTGGCGGCGAGATACAAGACGGCCATCTTGAGTAGCGGCGGAAGATGTAGGCTGACGAAAGTAGCGAGGAAACTGCGCCAAGGGCGTCAAATCTGACGGCGAGGGGAAACATCTGACGACTGGTGGAGGAAGTGAACCAGCAGCGAGCTGCGAGGGAGTAGAGAGAATAGTAAAGAGAATGGTTTCCTCAAGAGGCGCTCTGCCACAAGTGGTCGCCATTGTTCAGGGGACGGCACTTCACCCAACGTAGATATTCATCACTCCGCGCCACGAGAGGGGGAAAAATAGATACGCGCAAAAATAGCCCCCTCCCCTCACATCCACAAATAACTATTTCTTGCAAACAAAGATGGGCAGGGCTTCCATGACATGCTCCAAACCAGTTCTGTATAAAAGGTTTGACCCCATTACGCCCAGTCCACAGAAGTGTCGACAGACAGCAGGTCCCTCTAGTGACTGGGTCTGTCACACATCGCACTTCAATCTGCGGATCTCCCCTCCAGGCATACGTGACAATGAAAGAATGAATGTATGAATAAAACTACGAAGAAAGACTAAATGAAACAATCAGTAAAACAAAGAGAGGGGGAAATAGAGTGAAAGAAAGAGAAAAATTGATAAGAGAAAGACAAACCCGTCCAGTAACACTCTTTCCAATATTTCATGTTACGTAGTGTCATCAGCACAATTTGTAAAAAGAAGTGTTCACTTATGAGTTTAATTAAAACCAACTAAAATGTAAGAAGTCTTGTAAACAATGATCGTCTTTTGCAAAACAACTTACTAAATATCCTCTACCAAATTATCTTAGTTTCTTTCTTTCTTTATTTTATTTATTTATTTTGATTGTTCGGAAATATTTAGATTTTCAAAGAGATTGTTTTTAATTGAAAATTGCACAGTCATAACTTTCACGTTTAAATTAAACAAGTATGTTACTGGAATGAATTTGTTTATTACTGCATGTACATTATACACTGCACTTTCTCTAAATATTTTAACCTCTTAGTGTCAGTATTACTATATTACTACACGAGATATATAAAATAATGTTAGTACAGCTAAAACCGCTGGTAAGTCCAAGAAAAGTCTTGACAATGGAGCAGACAGGACTAAGAAACAAAACCGTTACACCTTGAAGCAATATTTTCGGCCCGAGTTCGACCAAGCTCCACCCCAAAGAACAAACAGGTAAATAAATAAAGTCATCATACAGCGATGTATGCGTCCCTGTCAAAGAAAACAAAAGTCACATGTGTCACTGCAAGTGCAGGGAACGTCACAGTTCTACGCGTCACGCGTCAGTAGATTTACCTTAGGCAGGAGCTTCATCTTGACATATATTGCTTTTTATTTCTTTTTATTTAAATTCTTTTCTCATTTTTTTCCTCGTTCTTCTTTCTTGCTTATTATGGATTGATTTGGCTTTTTTGTTTGATTATATTTCTTCGTTGTCATTCTCCTCTTTAAATCTTTTTCTGCAAATAAAATTATTTCCGCAGTACAAATGCGCACGTGCGCTAATGAGAAAGTGTGAGAAGGAAGAACAGGAGACACGTGCGATCAGAGAGCCACGAGACTGTAAGTAACGGACAGTAAGTAACTCCACAGACATCTGTGGCCGAACACGAGTGAGGACAGGGTGTGGCGCCAACAGTTCCTTCACGATGCACCGTTGCGCCGTCTGGTGATCGAGGCTCTGATGCCAAGTCAAACCAGTCTCCACCCTCCCCAAACCCCCAAACCCCTTTTCCCTCACAGTAATAGCAGACTGACTAGATGTTTCCCTGTGACATACTAGTGTCATACATCCGGGACATCTGTACTCACCCAGCTTACTCACCCAGTTTACTCACCAACTCACTCCGACTGCTCACTAACGGCGAGCATCAGTCCAACAGGTGGGCGTGGCCTGCTGGCCTGGCGTCTAGAAGTACATAAAGGTCGTAGTATAACGGACCGGCCATAAGTGCAAAGTGAAGTTCCCAGGTCACAGAGGCAACCAGCACTCGAAACAAACACATTCTGATGACGACTTGTTGCTTTGTTTAGATTACCAGCTTGCTACAGCCGCCACAGACAGATGTTTGCAGGGTTTGATGAAATTAGGTCATCAAAATAACACCGAGGCTCAGCAGTTGAAGGCAAACCAAAATTAGAAAAACATTGATGTTCAACAAGAGGGTCGACTAGTATAAAGTCGCCAAAAAGTGCGAACTCTCGGTGAACTCTAATCTCTCAACGACGAGAGTTCTTTGACCACCTGCCGCCAACGAACGCACGAACTGACGTGTCGACGAGGAAGACGACGAGTGCGCACGCTGCGGGTCGCCTCCCTTGTTTATCTTTTCAACATATGCCTTTCGATTGGGGACACATCACGTGATGTTGACAGAACTTCCTTCATCATGCTAAACTCGGGCACAAGGCTAAAGGTGAAAGGTCAAGCTAAAACGTCCCATTGGCCTTCTGGCCATAGTGATTCATCGTGTCCAATGCAAGGGACGTAGAAGGTGAAGGCCAACCATCTCCCTTCCCTACAAAATCAAAAGTTTATGTTATTTCTAAGATCAACGTTTTGTGTAGGATCTTCCATCAATGTATCGCAGCCTGATCGAGAGAACTCTCAAATTTAACTTGTTAGTGTGGTTCACTGTTCGACCAATCAAAGAAAAGTCTTGTTTGATGAGGGTGGCCAAGATTGCCAGCAAAATCATTGGCCTTCGACAAAGAAGACTGTGACCTACACACCAGGGTTAAAAGCTGTCAGTATTATCACAAACCCCTCTCACTCCTCTTCGAAGGATTTATCATCTTATTAAACAAAAGCAATTCTAGAGGAAAGGATTTTGAGAAGACCTTGTATCTGAGGAAGATTTTTATTTCTTTTGGCTGTATTGTTCTCTTTATACAATGTGCATTCAAATTTCGTTTAACTGTGTTAACATTAGTCTCTGATGATCTGGTCATTTCTAGCAAAGAGTTTGTGTGTTTGCACGAGACAGTTTGGTCACTCTGCTGTCAATAATTTAAATATATTTCTTGGAAGGACTTATGCCATGTTTGCAGATTTAAAATTAACATGGCGTCTCCCTGAACGGTTAAAAAGTTGAGATTTTTTGAATTCGTAAAATTTTCTCCCACAGATTTTTTTGTGACTGTATGAATCCACTAACCAGGGCTTCTGCTAAGGCAAAATTCTTTGGGGTCCGAGGGACCCCTTCTTCAGATTTTTAAGGGGTCCCTGTTCTTCGCCCAGCTTTGAATGGGATCCCATTGACGAAAATTGAAGGGGTCCTCCGAACTTTTAATGCGTACTGTACGCAATTTTTTGCGTAATCAGAAGCCCTGCACTAACCATTCTTTCCGCTTGATATGATTGCTTTTTAATAATATAAAATGAATAAAGTGTTTTGTATATATGTACTGCCCAACCATTAAAAACAACCGAGGGACAAAACTAATGACCAGCAGCTAAACAGTGAGAAACAGTGAGTGGCAGTAAGTAGTGTCTGTAAACAGTGTATACCTACAAGTGTCAACCGTGAGTAAAGTGTCTGTAAACAGCATGAAAAGCATCTGATAAACAATAATATTGGTAGGTATATTCTTTCATGGACAGTGGAGGTTCCTGCCCTGTTAAGAATACCATTCTAGATCGTCTCTACTTGATATCGGTCGTCATGATGCTGACCTTCCTTAGCCTCAGTGGACTTTGAGTGCAGATGAACTATGTCCCCACTCCCGCCGTCCGCCAGATACCTCGTGACACATGCGACCTCGCCTTCTAAAAACATCAGATATCACAAAGAGGCTCTCAAGGACCTCACAATTCAGGTCGGGACATTGTCTGGATGCAGTATTTTTCATGAGTTAAAAAAATGTACAGTAGACTGTAGTGGGTGAGGTCACCTTTCCCACCCCTCCTGGGGGGGTCGGGACAGCCTTTATTCGTGTAGTATCAGCAATCTCATTGAGCAAATTCAATGAGCAACCACAGATGGTGAGAGAGCATCTGAAGTATTTTGCTTTTTTAGAGCTTTCTTTCCTGTGTTTCTTCGTTGGTGTTGACAGACTGACCACTCACTTCACTCACTCAAGTCGCCTGCCGACATTCCAAGCAGTCGATCAGTCTGTCTCCATCTCGTGGATCGATTTTATCGCATTCTCCTCAGACACCCTGGACTCTCCAGTCAAGTGGTGGAACATTGGACCTGACACTGCACAAGCCAAACAAACAAACCCACAGTCATTGACAGAGCTGTCAAAATAACACAGTCCTCTTCAACTCTATGCCAGGCGGAAGCCACTTGGTGCTTACAATGCCTTCAAAGACCCGACCAGGGGCTGGCCCTGTCCCCCTGTCCCTGCCCCCTGCCCCCTGCCCTCTGTCCTGCCCCCTGCCCCCCGCCAGCAGCTCTTCAAGGAGGAGGTTTATATATAGGTGCACTACGTGCTGCTTTTCAGTTGTGCACGTGACGGAAAGACTGCACACGTCACACACAGTGCAATCGTGATGTAATCACGGCCATGAAAAATTTTCGCACGGCCAACCCTTGACAGATGTATGTTTGTATAACTGTATTTGTACAGGTATATTGCTGTGTACGTATGGTTGTACGGATGTATGACATGCAAATATTCCATTTAACTTTAAAAGTTTATATTTTGACATTTGCTTATTGCAGGATAGTATACAATAAGATTAACAATTTGTAGAATAAGTGTCAAAACTAACCTAAATTGTTTATTTATTTTTTCATCTCAGCGGTAGGCTGTCTGGAAGTTTTCTTCTTGCAGTTTCCTCTTTCATCTCCTCAGTTAAAAAAGACATACAAAAATACGCACACAGTTCTCGTATAAGAAGATGTGTAAACTTTTCGACTTATTTTCAGTTTGTCTCTGGACAGCAGCAGCAGATCATTGGAAAGAGGACTTAATACAGAATTCAACCGGTTATGTTTTTCAACACCCAGCAAGACAATATTTAGCAGGGTGCAAACAGGAAACGGGGGGTGGGGGAAATAAATAATAACTACATCCAGAGAACAAGGATTACGGTATCGAGTTCATATCTAAACACAGCATTTAAGAATGACACTCAGGAACATCAAAGAATTCATCGACTTTGATACAAATTTGCAAGTAAACCTTCCCAGGCAGCAAGCGAGGGGATACCGAGTACATGTTTCGAGTTTAGATACAGAGTTTCTGGCTTCAGCGTCGCCTTCCGCAGCCTGTCCGGCCCACACAGCCCACCCATCCTCCACAAACACGCCGGCCTGTAAACAAACAAGCAGTTGAAAATGACGCTCACTAACCGTGGTGAGACGGGCGGCACACCATCTACTTACTCTGAACACCAGCGCAGAGAAGGCGAAACAACAAACAACGTAACAGCTCCACGGAAAAGTAAACAATTTTCTTGGCACATGCGCGAGTGTAGCCGAGTCGACAATTTGCGGTGATGGAGTGCACGAGCGCGCACTGGCCGTGTTTGTGATTTTGCCGCCATTGCAAATGGTGTCTGGAGAGATGTCTGGAGTGCATCAGCGGAAAGTGGATGGCAAGATTTTTGATCTGGAACATCTCACCGGAATTTATCACCTGCGCACGACGAGGTGTAATTGAAGGAGGATTTGAGAGCTTTTTGAAAACTCGTTTCTTGCGTGAAAATTATCTCGGGTGGAAGAATTTCAGAAACGTTTGTGATGTGACGTCACACACCCCTCCTTTTGTTTTCCTATTAACGTCTTTTTCTCTCAAATTCTCTTACAGACCACTCCACCTCCTTTTCTAAAACTGAGTACCTGGATAAAACAGCTATTACACAGATAACATCTCAAGTTTCTTTCATTCTCTCTCTACCCCTTCCCCCTTCCAATTGTGCCCCTTGCCGCAGAAGCCTGATTATCTCCCCTAATCATCAATGTCTTACATTGCGTCTTCATTTCCGAGACTTCTTTCCCTAAAAATATGTTCAAAGAATTCGACAACTTTTCCCGAATAAGATAACAAAGTTTGCATTTTGAAATATCTACATTTCTTCATCTGTAAACACTAGAATTTTCAGCCCCTTTCCTTTCTTTCTGTTTATAAACGACATCATTGCTTCAGTGTGTGGTCTTGAAGAGTTCAGTAATGTTAAAACTAACTTCCCACAAACACCTTTCCCAGAAGGGTGCAATCCAGCCTTTGTCATCTGTAAGACTTCTGTGTGTGAACCACACTCAGTGAACCATACTCTGTGAACCAGACCAGTCTAACTCAATAACTCGTCTGTTACCATTGCCGTATAACCATTGAGAATTTGTTTAAAAAAAAACCCAGACTATTTTTTCTTTGATACTACACAATGGGAAATTTCTTTATGTGTCTTAACTCCATACGTTTCAACAGCCTTTCAAACATGATCCAGCCTTATATGTTTAAAGTATTTTAATTCTTACATAAAGTATTTTATTACTGTATTTTTTTTTTTTTTTTAGTTTCGTTGTATAAACGAGATCATTTCAATAATTTGATATCTGTGTAATACGTGTATTGTTTTACAATCAGCCAGCATTTATTATAAAATTTTATTAGCTGAAATACATAATTTTTTCAAATTAAATTTAAAGCTACACTATTCAGCACTTTCTTTTTACAAAGTGTATATACTGAATTTAAGCATTGACAATATAATTGACTTTGAAATGAGTCTTGCTTTATCTGTTCCTCTTTCATCTTTCTTGTCACTCTTCCCTTCTTTCTATTGTTTCTCTATTAAAAGCTGTTAGATCAAATGTTTATTAGGATGTGTAACATTCGACTATAATTATAGTATTAGTTTCTTCGTTTCTTTTGCGTTGCAACCGACTTAACAAATATATCCAGCCTTCCTAACAAACGAACTGGCAAATCGTGGAAACTCCGAAGGACGGAGGTTTAGTCAAGCTTATTGACATCTGAACCACTTCACGCTGCAATATCCATATTTAAAGAAAGAGTTTGTTTTCGTCAAACTATGCAAACCATTGTCTTCTATTAGTCGAAAAGAAATCGGTCCATCCTAGGACGAAGTTCTTCAGAACAAAAACAAATTGTATTGACTACGTTAAATCTTTGACAACAAAAGACTACTAGCATGTGCCAGCCAAAAACATTCTCAACTAAAATAAAATTTCACATTTCCCCTCCCCAGAGTAAAATATTTTTTACTGTAGTGCTCTAAGCAAAGACGACTGGAGCCAAATTCAAAAGTACACTGTGTACAATCATTTACTTGATAGAGGCTCTCACCATCTCCATAGTTTGCTTTTTTGTTGATTAAATGGTCAAGTTATGCGATAAACAAGAGAACAACTTTGTTTACTGTGTAAAATAAAAGCTTCTTTGATATCCATCAAGCACTCTGTTGTAAGCCGGTACGGCGTAGCCTCCTGAAGAGGAGGAAAGCATGAAATCATATAAACATTATACTTAACTGTCGACTACCATTTCAATAAACATCCGAAATGAAACACGTCATCACAAACAAGCCGATTGCTGGAGATGTTGAGACAAAATGCACTTCTTCTGGTCCTGACACCAGCATGCCTGTGCCACCCCGCTCCAGGTCTTACACCAGAAGAAGAGGCCATTGTTAGAAAATAATGACACCACGATTGTTGCAAAATGATGGCGGCAAGTAAAAGGTTTTCAATTACGATCTTTCACGGGCCTTCCCCTGAGCTAATTTCTCCGGCAAAGTGTGCCGGAATCAACTTGAAGTTCATCCTGGCTGCAGCAGCTTCACGGGTGAAGAGTTTGGTATAAACCTAATTTCGTCGGCTGATACCCGCATGGCGTCGTGGAGGAGGCGGGCGGACCCTCGCAGGGAGGTCTCCATCTGGCAGGGTTCGCATCTGGGGAGGTCCTGCATCTGGTGTGAAATTGGGCGAGATTAAAAAAACTTGTGTGAATCGCGAAACCACCAGCCATCGTGACAAACTCGGCGAAACGAGATAATTATTTTCCAAGTGTCAGGGATATTTTTTGTAAATACATTCAGCCGTCGCTCGGGAGGGAAACGCAGAGGTCGAAAGCATTTAACAATTCGACACTCCGACTTATATTTCCCGCTGCGAGAAATCATTTGCTTGCTTCCTAGGATCCAGGGAACTACACAGATACAAATGATTGAGAAAACAAAACCATGGGACCACATCATCGCCATTATCATCATAGGAGTGCTTTAAAGGTTATGTCGGGTACAGTTTTTTTTCTGATGATTAGGTCAAATTAGAGACAGAAGTGTAAGAAGACTGCGCAGTCTCACGAGAACACGAGGAATGCCTGATCGTACGATGAATAGACATGGAGTTGCGGAGGAAGGGTGGAGAGTTTATGGGAGCATGCCACGTGCACTGAGTAGTGATTTGTTTATTTTGATGAGGACCACCCGAGACAGCCGTGATAAAGGTTACACCAGGGGAGGCCATTTTGAATGGAATGAGATAAAAAGCCCCTTGAATAATGTTATTATAATTAATTTTTCTGCTTATTTCTGCCTGTTCTTGCTTTTTAAAAACTGTGCAAAAAAATACTGATGACGATTTTCTCGTTCTTCTTGCTTGTGCATATTCATTGCTTTTGTATTTTTTATGTGACCAGAGTTTCGTCCCCTTGGATGATTATGGAGAAGGCAATCCCCCTCCACCTTCCCCCTCTTTTTTGGACTCCGCAAACACCGACTGCTGTTTATTCACATGCATCCCCTTGATCTGAACGAGCAGATAGCAGCCGTACTTTGAGCTTCTTTCTTTCCCACATGTCGACATGCTGATGTTTGTCGTCTCGGCTCGGTACAACCCGCACAAGAGTAACACAAAGTAAGACTTTCCATCCCAGTTTATTTATAAGAATCGACAGATATCTAACTTTGCTGACTCACGCACGCACACACACACACACACACAGAATGAGGGGGAGCTGACTTCAGTCTTTTTAACTAAGTTCTTTGGGGTAAAGTCCAGAAAAAAGACTGGGTACTCTAACCCTAACCAACAATTATAGTTCTGAGACAAAGAAGTTAAGTAATGTTATCAAGCATACAGTGTAAAGGGTGCGGGAAAATACCCACAAAACATCCTAAAAAAAATCCCCAAAACAGAACTGACAAAGGAGGAGTGGAGACGTAAATATAAACAAAAGCGGAGACTCGCTTTGAAGAAATGGCTTCTCGTGAATTACTTTCAAGAGGCAGCTCAGCTCGTGACACCGAAAGGTGGCTCTACGAAAGAGGAAGCACAAGGAGGAAATTTTGGCGTTTACGAATGTTAAACTTGCTTTTCTTCTAAACATAAATACACCTTCAAGGACCGTATGCTCCGCTTCCTGTCCAAGACTTCAGAGGAGGCAGTCGCTTGGTGCATGAGTCATCAGACGCTGGCTCGGCCTCCAGACTCGCTCCTCCATGCTTCCCCTGTGATCATTCCTGCATCGACGACGACGACGACGACGACGACGACGATGATGATGATGATGATGATGATGATGATGGATGATGAGGATGATGATGATGATGATGATGATGATGATGATGATGATGATGATGATGATGATGATGATGCACGAGAGGCCAGCACCAAAATAAACGACTCGAGCCCTCAGTCGGGTGGTGGAGGCGCGCGTGCGTGCTAAACTGTTTACGCGGCGCGACACGGTGGAGCAGGGCGCAGATAGGGCTGACAATAAAGTGCTGCAAGCTGCTGTAAGGTGAGTGGAGGCCTGCTGAACACCAAAATAAGCAAATGCCATCGCATGTTTCCTCAAACAGCCGCGGGATACCAGGAGAGTGTCACAGCTCCCCGTGCGGCCATCTTGGGGTGTGAGGTGCTAGATCATCATCACAACCCCGAGGTGCACGTGTCACGTGACGTCGCCCACATAGTATCTGTGTGTGTGTGTTTGTGTGTGTCTGTGTGAGTGTGTGTGTGCGCGCGCGTAAATTTGTTAGTGTTTATGCGTGTATGTGAATATATGTTATTATATATTTAAATCAGAATATCTAACCTTCTTGTTGACTTATATCAGCATTCATTTCCTATGAATAATAGAAGAACAAGAACAAGAAAAAGAATATGAACATTTCTATATTCTATATACTGGTATGATATCATTCATGTACAGTAAAACCTCGGTTTTCGTAGATAATCCGTTCGAAAACAATCAGCAAAAACTGAACCGATGAAAACAGAAGCAATTATCTCCAAGGAGTCAATGTAAGTCAATTAATTCGTTCTAGACACACCAAAATACATACCAAAATACATTTTCTAGAGAATAAATAGAGTGTTTAATACTAAAAATATAAGTTAATATAAAATCAATATAAAAGACTATATATGGAGATGCTGGTTCTGGAAACATTCTTTGGTCCAGGACAGAGAAGGTGTAGACAAGAAGTTTTCTACTTTAAAGCAGCAAATGTGTAGTCAGTGCGGTGATATTTGATAGTTGCCCTACGATGAAAAGGAAGGAGGAGAGAAAGAGTATTTCTCATAGAACCTTTCTTGCTCGTGTGGATGCAAGTGGTTGAGTAAGTGTTGTAAAGCTTAAAGAAACATTCCATCACATACTATACTCGTCCGGATTCCATTGCGTGAATTTCGAAAACCACATTCGTCCATTCTCTGGAAAGCCAGTCAAGCCCCGCAGGACCAGACATCAGCTGAATAAATGGAGAGCCCTCCCGCCAGCAGGCGAGTTGTCACAAAGAAATGGCAGAGCGATCCTGTTGCATGGCGAGGTGTATATCAATAAACTGGCGTCACTCGTCTGACCCTTGCTCCTCCTCTTTCCATCCTCGGCTACAGTTTGAATGTCATGACAGGGGCATGCAGCCACAGCGCCATGAGAAAACTTGGACTGACACGATCATAATCACTGTTTGTGAGAAGCAGGATCCATAATGTGTCTTTGTTCTGTTTGATTTACATATTGCTTTGCTACTTGTTATGTGTGTTTATATTCTATTTATCTAAATTTTCAACTTATCATCTTCCTTATATAACCTAAACATAGTTGATATTTCAGCTTAGTACCCGGTTTTATTCAGCATCCTTGATTAGTCAGGATATCAAGATCTTGACAAGAAATTTTAAAGAAGAAATGAATGATTAAGGACAAGGACCTGACCTTCACCCCACATGGAGAACAGATCATCAAGTTTCCGGAAGTACCTGAATATTCAGCCATCTCGGAGACTAATAGAGACTTTAATCAAATTTCTCAATATTGCTGAGTGACTGAGATATTTCTCAACATACTTCTCATTGTTCTTCTCTGTCTGTTCAGCCCACCCCTGTGTTTATTGTGAGAAAGGAGGCCAGGGATCCTGTTAAAGGGAGGTAAGTGTCGAAAACACGTGTTCAGGAAGACGAGTGTCTAAGGCTGGTGTGAACGGGCCTCCCGTAACATTTCCCTCCCCTCCACCTTCCCCATCATCCCCTGCACCTCCCCAGCCCCTCCCGAAGACCGTTACTCAGAGATTGCACGCAAGAACTAGTGCATTCTTCTCTCTCCCACCCACACACATACAAGTGCACTCGTACTCAAGGACAGGTGCTTGGGTGCAGGAAGTTCCTACAACATTGTCTGTTCACTCCAGCGCCAGAGCGTGCGTTTTGTGTGTGAGTGAGTGTGTTTGTGAGTGTGAATGAGAGAGAGTGTTTGAGATAGAGTGAGAGCGTGAGAAAGTTTTATTAGAGAATCTGAATGAGAGAGAATTTGTGTATTTTTGTGTGAATGAGATTTATGTGAGTAACACGTGTGCTCCTCATGTGTGTGTGTGTCCATGTGTACTAATGAGCACATATGTGTATACGTGTATTTGTATGTTCATATGTGTGTTTGCCGGTGTGCGAGGGAGGAAAGTAGCTGAAGTACGTGCCTACACATCATGAGAGGTGAGACCTGACATAGTGGTATAAAAGAAAAGTCCACGATCCACTGCTGGCCTCGCCATTGCTCACCGCCCAGAGGGAGGCTGCCGCCCTTTATGATGACTGCTGGGACTCTTGGCTGTTGTACCACTTGAACCGCTACAAGCGCCATGTCTGTTCTTGTTCCTCTTACCAAATGCCATGTCATGGACGTGTAGTCTTGTAATCATGTCTGTCACCGAGCAATCTCTTTTTAGAACTTCAGGAGTTCCATGCATTTCACATCAATGCAGCAGTAAGTCTGAGTGAGATCAATCACATTTTAAAGTTAAATGAAATTTTATCTTTTCAAAAATATTTCTATTGAAAATTATTTTAAAGAAAAATGCGTTCACAGTCAATGGACTGTCATAGGTTATTGCTCATGCGCCAACGAAAATGAGCATGTGCTGCAGCTCGTCCTGTTGTCAGAAGAAAATTATTTTTTAAATAACTGGCTTGTTTTGTATCAGAAAAAAATGTTCTTTCGTCTTGTATATGAACATGAATAGCAAAAATAAAAGTTTCCCTTTGTCCACCAACGTATGCGCAAGACAGAGAAGATGTACCCTGTCCTACAGTCACCCACCAAGCAGACCTGGGACTATATATAATTTGCGGAGGAATCCGTTGAAGAGACGTAGCGGGCACTTAGCACGGCCCTCTCCACCCTCCACACACTGCCGACGTACTCGAGGTTTTCAAACACTAACGCCCTGTGTCGGTCAGTTTGACAAAGTTGCGTCACCACACTCGGCACTGCGGCCACAAACTCTTCCACACAGACCCCCACTTCCGTCTGAATGTTCTCGACAAATTTGTTTCACCATAACTGTCATCTTCAAACCGAACGCTGGACTTGAAATCCAGAGGAGTTACCATTTAAAATGGGCTTTAAATTATCTCCTTCATCTGGTCATTAAGAAATGCAAAGTTCAACGTTGAAAATAGTCGTTGCGTTGCCAATGGTTTCAATGACTACTGACGTGCAGAATGTATCAGTATTTTTGGCCAGATGGAGGGAAAAAAAATAAAAACACAGAAAAGGGAAACAGAACGTGTCTAGTTTCTCTTCACCTTTCTTTAAAGCTCACTTTAAGTTGTCGAACATATCAGGGCGGTGCGCACGACTGTGTGTGTGGTCTATGGCGCGTGCGCGTGGAGAAGGTGCAAGTAGGAACTGGGGGAGGAACATGAGAGATGAGACGTAAACGGGGAGATACCGGCAAAAGTGGGAACGTAAACGGACGGAAATGACAAATCTGTTTTGTGGACAAACCCGATAATTATTTTCTCAGTGTCAGTGATATTTTCCTAGACCTGGCTCTCGATTGGGAGAAACAAATTGCTTTTTCTCCCCAGCAAAAACACAGAGCTCCTCCAGTCAGGTCGGGCTCGTGGGCGGCCGCCGAGTAACGGTACAGAGGATGAGGCCCGAGGACTCGTTTCAAACAAATCCGCGGCATGGGACCGCGTGCAGTGTGTCGGGTGAAAAGACGTATTGTGCTGCTGGCGTGTGATACCCGCTTGTGTCTAATAAAGGAAATGGAGCTGGGTTTGTATTTGACATTTCTCATCTGCTCGTCTCCCTCGTGCATCCTGATGGTGCGTGGCATCGGTCAGTGAGATTCCTCAGCACGGCAATGCCTTCTTTCACAAGCGGTCAGTCATTCGGCCTCACATCACTTCATCAGCGATGATACATCAGGGAACAGTAGTCGCTCAGTTGTCCTCACACAATTGGTCGGGTTCGTGACCGCATTACGTCACATACCGCCACTGTGCGTCACAGGACGGTTGGTACGTGACGACACCATGGCAGCCACACATCTGTACACTTTCAATCTTTATATATCTGTGTCACGTAGATACTTCGTGAAACATAAATATTAGTACATGCAGTGCTTGAATGACTTCCTAAGTACACAACATTATTATTGGTGCATCTTGTCCTGTTTGAATGAACAATGGGAGGAGGAAAGGAAGGGGGAGATAGATGTATTATACTGTGATGTATGATATTGTGACGTGTCGTATGTTTTAAAAATGTTTGAACATTACAATCTAGTCCAGAAACAATAAAACAATCAATGATGAAAGTGTGGATTACTTGCTAGCTTCCTCCTTCATCTGCTGCATTATTCATTCGTTTTTGATTGGCGGGACTGTCAGAGGAATTCATACTTTTTTGAAAGTGTTCAACATTAAACTCTAGTTCAGAAACCTTAACAAGGTGAACAATTATTTAGTATGCTCTAATTGTAACGACAAGGTAGCTTTTTGAGCCATCTTGCTGTGTATTATCTCATATTGTTGGTAAGTTTCCGAGAAAGCAAAAGAGTGAGTGTGTGATAAATGTTGGTTCTCCACGATTTATTTCATTTTTTATTTTTGTTTTCAAAATTGCAAGATTTTACCAAATCAATGCTCTAATGTACCTACTACCACAACTGCAGAAAAAGCAAAAATAAAATTTAAAACCCATATCAACTGTCCTTATCTTGGTTCGGTTTCGATACGACAGGTGTATCAGACTTTCCGAAGTTGCTTTACTCTGTGGACGTCACATAAATACACCTTGTCTACACTGTGATGTATTACTGGTCTTCTTTTATCCCCAGAATCTTGCTTTTATTTACCAAAATACTTCATCTAACGAGTTAACAATACAGTATCAATTTTCATATTAATTATTCATCAAGACGATCTTTAAAATTGCGCTTTGGTGGGATTTGTTTTTTTTTAACCATCTCTTCCACAAGCCATTGATAAATCATAAACATCACAGCTTCTCATTGTAGCTATTTCAGTTCGCAAAAAGTTCAAGTGGTATTTGTCTTAGTGATAGATAAGAATTAAAACGAGATGGTAATCTGAGGAAAATAATTGGAGCAAAAATGAACAGGTAGTCACCCCCTTTTGAAGGACTTCCAAAAAGAAGAATTAGACTGGAGGGGAAGACAGCACTACAGGGAGGAAGCAGTGGAATCCAAGTTATGTTAATCTTACCCAGCCACCTCTATGAGAAGCAAATCTGAATGTTTCCCAGTCGCCCACAGAGACCCTCCCATGTTTACCTTTGGCACCCGTTGATGCAAGCCCTGAAGGTGAGGAACAAGGTCTAGTTTAGGCGTGTGGCTTGTCGTGTATTACACAGATTTTTGTAAAATTGGGAGGCAATATGCCTCCCCGGGCCAACAGAGCACTACAACTAAATTCTGGGTGGCGATGCGGTGTTATTCCTGCAGTCTACGCTTACCGGTCTGTTGTCATCGTCTTATCGCATTCATATCCACACTCCCGCCATTTAACAAAGCCACCGTCGATGCGCCGCCGCCTTGCACGCCGGAGGCGAGGGAAAAAACAAGCAACCTTCTGACTGAGAGTTTGGATCTCAGCACAGAAAGGGACATCAAAAAGCGAGACGAACATACAATCGGCGGTTTATGATTTATGGGGCCTGCGGCCACACATGTTTGCTCCGTAACGCCCGCAGTGTTTGGAGGAGCGAGATGACAATCTGGTCAGAATTTGCTTACAATCTGTTCAGCCTCGAATACAGAATTCTACCACCATGCCATTCGTTGGTGGTTCCTCCCACCCACATCCTCTCTCTCACAATTTTTGCAGGGAATTTCACAAGCTCTCTCCTGACGCAGGGTACATTACCCTGCAACCAGGGATACACGGAGCTGAATGCATTATCCTAAAACTCTCTCTTTCTCTTTCTTTCTCTCACTCTCTCTCTCTCACACTTTCTACAAACACACCCGATATCCATCATTCCGGTCACTGTGTGTTCAGCTAGCATCTCTCGTTTAAAAGTCTGACGACTATGATCGGCACTTCCGGTTCCCCTTCATAAAACAAAATGGCTGAATCAGAAACCAAGGTGGAGTTGTGCTTGAGATGTTTGAAAAGGCAACGAACATGCATCGGAAATCGAGAAAGGCGGTTCTCGCCGGGCATTCGAACATTGGCATGAGTCACTCGAGCACATTTGTGTGTGAGGGCTGAAACTCTCACTTCCTCCATAATGACTTCCCGTACAGGTTGTTCACCGACGACCGAAGACAGTCCTACGGCTAGTCACACATGGTGGGATGAAAACAATATGTAAATAGAGTTCATGCAAAAAGTGTTTAATTAGTGAGTGAATTGAACCAAATGTCTCGATTTTTCATTTCTGAAGTGACAGTGTGCAGGAAGACAATGTCTGGGGAATGCTTCCAAGCAGGAACAAATAAGGCAATCACAAGGTTTCATGCCAAAGGAAAAACAAAACTGAAAAAATAATGGAAATAAATCATGAAATATTTACTGCAGAGGCTTGATAAACGTTTTAATTACAAAATGTTGTATGCGAGCAGTACTTTCTCAAACTCCACTCACCTATTTGTCTACATTTTTTGAAAATGGAATATCAATGTAAGCCTCAGGGAAAAGTGATTGAACACCAACGAATTAAGCTAGTGTGCGTTAGTTGTTTTTTTTTGTTTTTTTTTAACACTATGTTAGGTGCTTGTCAATAAATACATTCGTTAAAGGGGGACTAGCAGATAAGAAGGGGAGAATAGTGGTGAGACTAAGACGATCAGAACAACGAAGAAGACGAGGACCTTGTTTCCACTCACTTTTAGAAAGTAACGAAAAATTGGTTCAGGCAGTTTTAAAGTGCAACTGGAAATTGGTACACAGCTGTATATTCCAGGTGGAAAATGGTATACACAGCTGGTATTTGGGGATATTTGGCAGCGTTGGACATTCAAGATCCTTCGAAAAATAACAGCAGTTATTGAAGCATTCGATGATTTGGTTGACGGTCTAAAATTTATCACAGCTCAGTTTGGCATTAGAGAAAGGAATCAGGAATCCTGAAGAGCTCCCTTTGGCTAAAATAGTCGTATCAGCATTTTGTGTGAAAAGCAGAGTAGTCAACATCAATGGCGACGAGGTGAGCTGGACTAGTGTATCCTTTATACTAACACTTCAAGTAACTGTTGCTTTCCTGGTGCACGTCAGACAGCTGTTATGTTCCCTGTGCACGTCAGACAGCTGTTATGCTCCTGGTGCACGTCAGACAGCTGTTATGTTCCCTGTGCACGTCAGACAGTTGTTATGTTGCTGGTGCACGTCAGACAGCTGTTATGTTCCCTGTGCACGTCAGACAGCTGTTATGCTCCTGGTGCACGTCAGACAGCTGTTATGTTCCTAGTGCACGTCAGACAGCTGTTATGTTGCTGGTGCACGTCAGACAGCTGTTATGTTGCTGGTGCACGTCAGACAGCTGTTATGTTGCTGGTGCACGTCAGACAGCTGTTATGTTGCTGGTGCACGTCAGACAGCTGTTCCTGGTGCACGTCAGACAGCTGTTATGTTGCTGGTGCACGTCAGACAGCTGTTATGTTGCTGGTGCACGTCAGACAGCTGTTATGTTGCTGGTGCACGTCAGACAGCTGTTATATTGCTGGTGCACGTCAGACAGCTGTTATGTTGATGGTGCACGTCAGACAGCTGTTACATTCCTGGTACACGTCAGACAGCTGTTATGTTGCTGGTGCACGTCAGACAGCTGTTATGTTCCTATGTCAGACACAAACAGTGACGAGTGGCGTGGGTGAGGTGGGTGAGGTAGGGAGGGGTGGGTAGACGAAGGTCCTGAAAGGTTGAGCGTGGGAGCAGTCATAGCTTTAACCTTCTGCCATCAACGGTCACAGTTCTTTAGACGAGGAAACTATGTTAGCTCCTCACCTAATTCGTATTGAGATACGACTTTGCCGTTGCCTAGTGAAGTCATTTCCCAGCGCGTTGCTTTCCTATTTGCGAGTAACCTGCAGCAAGTAAAGTATTTTGGGGAAAGATCGCCAATGTTCGCCGTTCGTGCCAGGACTGTGGTCAGAGGATTGTCCAGCACGGAGGATGTTACGAATCAGCTGCTTTCACAGCATCTCGTACGGCTCAATGGATTGTCATTTCAATCCGGCATTGCTTTTTAACGCCGTTCACCGATATGTTAAATTGCGAGTGTGAAGAAAAGTTTTAAGAAAACATCTTTACAATTTTTATTTATTGTCGCTATAGCAAACCGGGACTTTGGTGATCAGAACCTCTGAAATAATTGATTTGTGAAAGGTAGTTGTTTTCTTTTGACTTATATTTACTTACCGAGCGTATTCAGTATTTTCGTTGCAATCGTCGCTCCGCTGCAACGAATCTTCATCTTCGATGTGAATGTATCGGTGTTTGTGCACCTAAAATCATCGGCGTTTCGGCCTCCGAATCTTCCCAGTAAGGAGGAAAGTTGCTTATAGAGACTGATGACGATAATGAAGAAAGAAATATATGTCCAGTTGGGATGGGGATGCATACATCGAACATCTCGTTCTCTCTAGAGAATGACTTGTACCCACATCTCATCCCCCCTTCACACGCTGTGCACCCGTCTACCACTCCCCTATTAGCCACCCACCCTATTAGCTCAACACCTTTAACTGCCGTTGGAATATTAACAGTTGGAGGCAGACAATCACAAAGAAGAGGGTGGTTACTATTTCCAGTTCTGAAGCTTGTTACGGGTAAGTCCATTTCTTTCTTCGTTTTCCCAATCACCGCGTGGCGAGGCCCGACAGCAGCTGAGAGCTCTGTCTCCCAGGACAACCAGCTACCTGTCGAAATGTGTGTTTACTCATGGAGACAAGAAAAAAAAGTTGGTTCTTAACGAGCCAATGCCCTCGATGCAAGCAGAGTACAGCACCGACTTTTAGACCAAGGAAACTAGTTATGGAGAGGAGGGACAGAAATAGGTGTTTTATGCTGTGCCAGCAACTAAGACTAGATCACGACAAGGCAGCCAGCCTGTAAACAGATGCCACATGCAAAAAAAGAAGTGTTCCCGAGACGAGAGCTGAACACAGGACACCCAACCTTCACTGTATTGGAGGCAGGCGCTAACCGCTGCTAAAAACTGGTTAGGTGCAGATTTCTTTTTTTTTTTTTAGGAAAGACAGTCTTCGGTGAATGAGTGCTATCTACTTGATACCAACTGTTAGTCAACGTAAGGATGGCACGGTAGTGCAGCGGTATAATGCTGCTCACGAGACTGTGAACAGAATGTTTTGTGGATAAGACACCAGCTCACGAGGCTGGACTGCCTCACTGTCACACTCGCCTCACATAACTGTAGCTGATGATCACCAATCTCTCCCAAAAACCTTTTTAAAAATCAGATGCAGCAAAGGTGATCTGAAAAAAGAGCAGCTCGTTCAACATGCAGCAATTTCATTCATGCCACACAAAGATTAAAAAAATAATAGTATCACCCACTTTATTTTACATCAGTAAACCTCCGTGCAATAGCAACTCTCCAGCAAACCACGGCACATATAAAATGGAAAATCCCAACGTGAAAATGATATGCAACTAACAGAAACATCACCCCCGCTTAATACAGTGTTTCCAGGAAAACCTAATGATAATTACACAGCCGATATTTTCTACTCACACTTTGAACATCATTTCTCGCTTATCTTGGGTGGGAAGCAGTATTATATAATTATTTATATATAATACTTGTAGGTATGGGAAGACAAGTCTAATCCATAATGTACTGGTACAGAGAGATACCAACTTATGAAGTATAATCGCCTTTCGTCTACACCTTTTGTTATGACGAGTACTACTAATTAGTAATACAAACTGTAGTGTTATGTTAGCAATACAACCTAGTACTGTAGTGTAATTAATGTTAGTAATACAACCTAGTACTGTCGTGTAAATAATGTTAGTAATACAACCTAGTACTGTAGTGTTATGTTAGCAATACAACCTAGTACTGTAGTGTTATGTTAGCAATACAACCTAGTACTGTAGTGTAATTATGTTAGCAATACAACCTAGTACTGTAGTGTTATGTTAGTAATACAACCTAGTACTGTAGTGTTATGTTAGCAATACAACCTACTACTGTAGTGTTATGTTAGTAATACAACCTAGTATTGTAGTGTTGTGACGTGTGCTACTATTAACTAGTAGTAATACAACCTAGCACTGTAGTGTTAACCTATTCTATTAAACTCATACCAAATGGTAAGATGCCGAAAACATTCTCAACCTAACCCAAGTGGCAGGGTACACGCAAGGACGGGTGCACCATCATCGTGGTGGCCGACTATGTTGACGTGGCAGCTGTATCCCATCATTTGACACCTCGCAAACACCTGTATCACTGTTAATGCTTTCTGCATGCCAGATGCCCCACTGCGGGCATGCCCGAAGGTTATGTACCTTGTGTTGCAAGAAATCCACGCAAAAAACTTATTTAAAACGACGTGTCTGACAAAAATATCAAGTAAAATGACTTGGAAAAATTCATGGCTGTATTTGTGATAAATACTTAACTCTATATATTAAAAACATTTTATAAAACATTTAAAACAAAACAATTATCCCCCGTGGAAAAATATAAAAACTTCCAAACATGAACGCCCAGAAACATGCAAAAACAGAAGAAACTGGAACACCCAATCATGGTTTGCTACGAGATCTTTTCTCCCATACTTAACAGTTGTAAACGAACCAGGGTACAGAGCCTCAAAATCCATCGTTTGTTTGTTGATGGTGCGGATTATGTGTGACGAGAGCAGTAATGCCATAAGCAAGCTTAAGGCCACTGTAGTGTTGCCAGCAGTGTCGTCACATGGTTAAAGCAATTAACTGGTAGATGCTCACCATTCAGCAACAAGAACACAGAGTTGTTCGTCAGTCAAGAGAGTCCTAACATCGCACAAGCCCAAGCTCATGACAAATCACTCCTTGATGAAGCCAGGCAAAGATACCTTGCGTGTATAAGAACGTGCACATGAACGCGCCTTAACACGCGGCTTTATTGCAACTGCTCCACTTTACCTTCCTGCGCATAAATGCGTCGTCTGAACGTACAAACAAACACGCACGCATGCATACAGGGAATGGCGTTAGTATGTTAACATGCCTTTCTATCAGGAGAGCACACAATGTAAAAGCAGCGAGATTCCCATAAACGATATTTTCAATAGCGACACATAGGCAATATATACAAGCACACCGATTGAAATAAGGATTTTATAAAAAAAAATTCTTGGGACCATTTAAAAATTTTACAAATTTTCTGTAAGTTTCATTTTTTCTCGTTCGATGGAAACCAGCAGCTTGTACATTTGTGAAGTACAAACTAAGCATAAAATATTTACATTTTTAATAAAAGTATTACCTAAACTTCTTTACGAGAAAAGTACTTCACAACACTACTCAGCAGCGAATGCAACGGAGTTACCGACTCTAATCCTTAACTCCAGTACTGAGCAAGCAAACTGCACTTTGAAGGCCTTTAAAAGAAATGCTGTGCGCCCCGATCACCACGAGAACGACAGCTTTATGCGGTTAAGATGGGACTTTAACCTGCTCAGCAAACTATAACATGATTGATTTCGCAGTTCGTTAGCCCAGACAGACGCAAGCTGTAGTTAATGTCTGTCAGACAAAAGGTTAGCCAAGACAGGCTAAGGCAGCAATAAGACAGCTTGAAACCCGATTTAAAAGACGCCCGCAAGAGTAACCCACAATGCAGTTCCTCAACTGCAGGAATACAGACGCAGAGACTTACCTCTTACAACGCAGGAATCTTAACTGCAAGTGACATAAGCTTTTAGATTTTTCATAAAACTGACTCGGACAATAAAATACACTGTGACTTCCATACCTCTTTTTCTAAAATTATTTCTTTCTTCTATTTATTTTTGTTTCCTCTACTTTTGTATCCAGCTTTTACAGGAAAAATCAACTTGGTAAGACTCGTGAATCACCCTGTTAAAATACTTAAGTACGTGTAGGTACGTACAAATGATCTGCAACACTAACACCCTGCAGGCCGCCATTGTTATTGGCCCCTTAAGTAAACGAATGTTTTCCTTAGTGTGCACACAGCGTGTCAAGTTTCCTTTCATTAGTAAATTATGCTCCACTCTACAGTCCTCACAAGGCAGTTCGTGAAAACTCCTCACTACAAAACACAATGAGAATAAAATGACTCCTGCTCCTTTCATGGAATGTGTACAGATGGTCGACACAGCCAGTACATTTCTTGTCAACGTCTGGAAAATAAAACAAAAAACATTCAAACTGAAATGCTAAAACGTACTAGCAAGTCTTAAACCTCTAAGGCAACAATTCATCCTATTTGTTTTCTTCTCCTAACTGCTAAACATGCGTTAACTAAGTGCTTGTTTGCTTACATCACAATACAAATTATTCATAGGACTTGCGGAATGGTTCCTGTAGCCAATCACACGTAAAAGATTAGAAAAAATGTTCCATTTTACAAAAGAATAATGAATTTTTTTTTTTGAAAGTTTCCTATGTAGGGTCTCAAAATCAGACTACAACTAACACGAATCCGTCTCGAAATCTCTTACCTCAGACAAAACTTAAGCCAAGGGTTTGTCCGCATGAGCGCCACGTCCGACTCGACCATCTCTTGAACTAGCGTCTATTCAGGGCAAAACAAATTTGTCTTCAGAACACGCTGTTCAATATGCAAGCACACATGCGTCTTTGCCATGGGTAAAAAGTGTCAGAGTATGTGGTGGTTAGGTGCTTATGGGTGGTTGTGTAGGTGCGATTTCTGATGTCTTGTGTTATTCAGATAATGAAAGCGGAGTACACTCACGTCAAAGGAATATGTTTTCTTCCAGCCAAGTTTCTCCTGTGCTTTTGTACAGTCTCCATGCAGAATTTCCTACAAGATAAACGAAAAAGAAGTGTTAGCTGTTTTCTTCAAAATCGACTCTCCTCTATATCACTGGCGAGAGGCTCCGGCACACAGAGCTACAGCATGTGACCACACACCTTAGGAGATGTCAACCAGCTACCAACTCTTGCACGCTGAACAAGTCAAGAGAACATGTGTTGCTCTTATTCCTGTGACAACAATTCCTTCCCCTCCTCTACCCTGCACCTTCCCCCTGTGTGTACATGCAAGCGTTCAAGTAATTCCCTTCCCCGAAATGACAATAAAAGTATCCAATTAAAGCCTAAACTTTAGGCAACAATACATTCTTTCACTAAAGATGCTTACAAAATGATCAATCGAAAATGCCACACATGAATCAATGAAAGATAATGGAAGAAGATTTTCATGTGTGGATTCTCTCATTCACTAGTCGGAAATTGCTCCACCTTTCAGTAGTTATTTCCCTTCGAATAAAGCGCCCAAATACAGTAAAAGTCTATGCTGAACTTTTCACAATGCCAAGATTATCATCTTAAAGCGCCATAAGGGAGGTGAGGTACAGGAAGAGACGAGAGAAAGTACGCGCGTCTGTTGTGCAAGATGGGAGGTGAAGTGAGCTGGACAATGAAAAACAGGATGCAAACTTGGGGGGTGATAAATGAAGGCACCGAAATGGTCACATCAGTGGGATGAATGTGAGGATATCTGCAGCTAATTTTAATTACATTTATTTTGTGAACCACTGCACAAAGCAGCAACCAAATTCTTTAAATCAAGTCTTGACATACCTAGGAATAAAACTAATATTTAAGACTAAGCGCCGTACCTCTCCAAGATATTATACTATTAAATCACTCTACAATACATGTAACAGAAATCTGCTTTAGTATTATACATCTCAAAGAAATCTGCAATATTTTTCATTAGATTGATTATAATTTAGACGGTTCTTAACTCACCACTTCTGTAGGACGGTAGAACTTAGGGTTTACTCGCACCAAGATCGCGCCAGTTTCTTTGTTCTTCCCTACTTCGTTGACACCTTTGCCCTCCCACCTGCAACAATGTGATATTACGCAACTAACAAAAACTGTAGCTTTTAAGAAGCAATGTCAACCACATTTTGTCCAGGATTTTTAATACATGTACTACTTTGGGCTTCAAAATGCCACCTCTAAAAGGCACAGATATCAGAATTTTTGATGAATGTGCATGGAGATTGATCAAAGGTTTCTCAACTATAATTATCATGCAACCTTTGTTCTCACCCTTTTGACACAACAGAAGTCAATAATACAAAAGTAAAATTTCTAAGTGTAGAGTGTTAATATTTGATGCGTGCACATGACATATTTCAGATAAGCGGAATGCCACTCACAGACAACTGATAGGAAAATCCTATTCAGTCTTGAAAGATTATTCTTGTACAGTCAGAGTGCTATTAGCATTGTGGGATGTATTACTTAAGCAACATTTACAATCTGAAGAAGAAAAGTCTAGTCCCATTTTAACGGCTTCTTTTTCTATCATCAGGCTCCTTTCAAGTAAATAAGTAGGAATTAAAGCAAATCACGCCAAAAAAAGTTAAAACTAAATGCCTCAGGTGTCACACTCAGATGCTAAATGTGGCAATTTAAAAAAGGAAGTTTACATTCACTATCCCATGAATCAAAAACTCTTTTCCATTAATGAATTTAACTTTGAGCAGAAGGTGTGTCAACAAAACTGCATTTTAAATTTAACAGCTTTTTCACTACTTTCATGAAAAAACGTGTAATTTTAAACTTTAAGATTAAAAATTAAACACCAGCATTATTATATTATTAAATAGCAAATAAATGGGTAAATTAATGTTTTCTAGACCATTAAGAATCACCTCTGACTAGGGACATTATTTTATTTAAAGCAACATACTCAATATCTATTTTGACAATTCTGAAGGCCTTTTCAACAAATTCTCTGACACTGTGTGTTTCATTGGTAGAGATGACGAAGTCGTCTGGATTTTCCTGCTGCAAAATGAGCCACATAGCCTGGAAAAGAAAAACACAACAGTGCTTCCAATCTCCAAATATGGCCAGCAAGTTGTACAGTGACAACAGATTCTATGACTAAAATATTCAAGTATTATAAAGCAGACAAAATTTTACATTATCATCATCATCCTTAGAACTTGCACAAAATTTACACTTGCAGTACCTGCATTGTGCCTTCATACAAAAATTAAACTTTAAAGGTACCAGATAAAAAAAAAATGAGGCTCAGAGCACAAACCTTACACCTTATAGTTATACATGTCAAATGGGAATGTCCAAAAGTTTTTATTATTTTATGGAAAAAATATAACTTTTCTTTTAGGTCTGAATCTGAAGGTTTACTCCTTCTGGACATAACTGCCACCTACTATAATGCAAAATATGATGTGATGAAATTATTTTTAAAATAATCCTCAAATTTTATTTTTCAATCTTCTATGCTCCTTCTTAAGTTTGGAAAAAAGTCACCTTTTACATGAACATTAAATGAACATGAACACTCACTTGTTCTTCATTTCTAATCTGGGGGATAAAGCCCATGCTGTTTCAAAGTAAAGGAATGAATTAAAAAATCCATACAAAAATTCTAAATTAGAAATTCTTTGATCTCTTGGACATAATCACATATACACATCTAGAAAACAGCACATCATCAGTGCAAACTTGTGTACTCACTTCAACATAATCTTTTGCATGACCCCAGTCTCGCTTAGCATCCAGATTACCAAGCTGAATCTCCTTCTGCTGGCCCAAGAAGATTTTGGCCACAGCTCTTGTAATTTTACGGGTCACAAAGGTTTCACCTACAACAACAAAATAGTTACTTACCATCAAGGTCTGTAAGCTTTTGATCTGTAAATCAAGGTGCTGATGATATTTCAACACAAACTGATGCAATGCCAACTCATACTGTCACACATGATGTGCAGTGTTATCAGGTTAGTCAATGAACTGGTCTTAATAATAACCCATGACTAAGATAATAAGGTGTGGCCCTAAGCTCCTCGAGGAGTAACGAGGAGTAACAAGTACTAAACTAAAACTAAACTAAAATAATAAAAATTGAATTATGTGGGATGTGCTGGGTTGGGGGTGCCAGAGGGAACAAAACGTTGAAACCCACCTCTTCGAGGACTTTCATGGTTAAAAAGGATGCCATTACAGGCAAACATATTGTAAGCTTCCCTGTAGTTGATCACAATCCAGTAAGCATATAACTTTGCAACTCCTGCAACACACATACACACAAAACGATGAACAGAAAAGACTATGCAAATATATCTTTTGTGTAACTGTGTATCTAGGAAAGGCCATTAGTGGGATAATTTATCATTATCTGCTAGCCACTTCTCATAAAGTTCTGTCAAAGGCCAACATTAAAATATTTTCATCTCTCAATATTTTTGACATACCATATGGAGATCGTGGATAAAATGGTGTTTTTTCTGATTGAGGGATTTCCTGCACTTTGCCATACAGTTCACTGGTTGAAGCCTGATAGAATCGAACCTGATCAGTGAGTCCACAAGTTCTGATGGCATCTAATAATCTCAGTGTCCCTGTAGCATCAACATCTGCTGTATATTCAGCCAACTCAAAGGACACCTAAAAACAGATGAGACATAAAAAAAGACATAAATAGCAGATTACACCATCAAAGTCCCTTTGACCCAGATTTCACTAGTCAACCATTCTTGGAACAGTAGAGTGTGTTTATGTGAGTGAAGTTGTGATAAATCATCAAAACTGTTGGTTATACACCATGAATCAAGATGCTAATCTGTAGGTAAATTAAAAAGCACCACATTGATCACCATAATAGTATTAACACATCTGAAATATATTAATCAAAATAAACAATAAACAAATCAAGATTTAACTTATCTGTATTTTTTAAAACTATCATGATGCCTTGGAATACCATAGTGCACACAGTGACAGCAAACTGTGCATTTACCTAATCACAGCTCTTGCAACTTGTAAACCTATGTTCTCACCTCAAGTACACCTGTATTCTTACCTTGACATGGCTTTGGGCAGCCAGGTTGTAGACCTCTGTAGGTTGCACTTGACTGACAATCTTCACCAAACATGTGCTGTCAGTCATGTCCCCATAATGCAAATGCATTGCTGAAAAATTATGTAAATTTTTCTTCCTTGTCAAATCAATATATAAATTCTGATTGCAAGGGCTCTCAGCAGGGCTTCTGCTTACGCAAAAAATTGCGTACAGTACGCATTAAAAGTTTGGAGGACCCCTTCAATTTTCATCAATGGGGTCCCCTTCAAATTTGGGCGAAGAACAGGGACCCCTTCAAACTCTGAAGAAGGGGTCCCTCGGACCCCAAAGAATTTAGCCTTAACAGAAGCCCTGTCTCAGGGCTCTTTCACTTTAACTTCAAAGAGCAATATGGACCACAATGTCTCAATGTATGATTTCCTAAGACTCTGAGGCAACTCGTAATTACTGAATCACAATTAGCGAGCATGCTATTCCCATCCACTTTTTTTAAAAAATCAAATTAAATGGATAGCATTTCGAATGTGCATATTTTACTAAATGCATTCAGAAAGCAAATTATGAAAACTTATTAGTCAATTTGAATGTTATGCAAAGTCACTTATATTAAACATTTCTCGTTAATGAAAAATATTAAGTTTACAAGATCTAATGGACAAAAATGACAACTAAAACCCAGAAAGTTGAAATGTGACAAAAATGTTTTGTAATTACCAAATCCATACCTTATATTATAAATATTTCTAACCTCAAACCTAAACTCACAACAAAAACATTTGTAGTGACAACAGCAACAGTAGTAACCCCATCAATAATAACTATAGCAGAAAAACCATATTTGAAACAAAAACAAAAGAAACCCCCAAACTGGTATTTGACATTAATTCATGTGATCCAGCAATGGTTAGATACACCAAACACACTTCCCTTTGTTTCTGCAGTGCTAAAACTGACCAACATACGTGGAATTCAAGCTCAAAATCAATTTTAAAAAATAAATTTGATTTGTATTTCTGAAATAAAATATGTATTTAACTGTAAATTTTTATCGTTAGTAGGTTGATCTAACATTGTGCATGTGAACACAACATAAAGACCTGCTTTAGTGTCTCAACAGGCAAAAGAAGGTAAGAGGTATAAAAGCTATGCAAAAAATGTTAGGAAATTACAGCTGGTTTATTTTACAAATAATATACATGTATAATATTTCATGGCTTTGCTTTAAATATTGATTTTATTATCCCAATTGAGAAAATTCTGAAGCAATCACTTTTAGTTGGTGGGCTAGAATGATGTTATAGACCAGTTCATACCATAAGATGAACCTCAAAGACAAGACTACAAAATGACGAAGACTGACCAATGTGTGCATCGATAAAAGCATTTTGTTTCAAGCAGCATATGTAATACACTGGATGTTTTCTAATTCAAGGTTGAAGAAAGCCCCTGTATCTACAGAGAAATGTTCAGCAACTGCTAAATATGTTATTCTCCATCGGAAAAAGCCGTAATATTGATACAAAAAAGAAAATGCAGCAGAGTACTAGTGATAACTTGCACAGCTTTCCATACCCAGGTGCATAAATTGCTAGAATATTCCAACATTTGATTCTTGTCTCCAACAAACTCCTCCTTTGAGCTGTGCTTTTAAAATTAACAAAAATGCTTCCAATAAAAATAATGCTAGCAAAGTGACAAACCTATGTGATGTTTCATTAAAAAAGTCCAAAGTGCTATGCCATGTGCATTTTGACATAATTAAAACAAAGTATGCTTTGCAACTTGCAGAATCATAAAGAAATAAATAAAACCAAACATATGCAAAGCAAAAGATAGCAGGTAAGTATTTTCCGTTCAAATTAAAAACTTGTATCTAGACCTTACCTTCATTTTCTCATACATCATTCACAAAACATAAAATCAGAAGAAATTTATAACACAAAATGCAGCAGAATAACCAATCACCAGAAGAGTACACATGTAAGCATGCTATGACAAGCTACAGATGTTGACCTCTTCTTACCACATGTGGTGTCTGAAAGTTAAACATGTATTTAATTGTCTGGATACCAGTGGACAACAAATGTTGCTTTTAGACCAACATCACAAACAATAAATACCGTGGGGTTTTTTTTTACAAGCATCTCATCAACAACATAACAAAGTGCAAGATTTTTTTGGTCTTCTTCAATAATGATAAAGGTCTGTAGGTTTGAAATAGCTCTATCTCTCTCTAAAATCTTCAATAACAATGATGGTCTGTATAGTTTGAAACAGCTATATCCATCTCTCTGCCTTCTGTTTTCTTTCAGTTATAATCATCATGTTTTAATAAGTCCATATGTTATAACCTTATGGTTATGGTCAAACAGTTTTATAAACACTTTGACACATTGCTGTCACTATTTTTGAGAAAAGTAATCTTAAAATTTTAACTTGGTTACTTTATGAGGTGTTACTAAAACAGGGAAGTCTGCTGCATGACATCACAAGATGTGAGGTTACATGCTTTTTAAAATGCTGGCAAAGACTTTTATCTTGTAAATGGAGCAATTACTTGCTCAGAAAGTGGAAAATTGTATCTCATAAATGAGCATTTAAAATACATTATTAGTCTTGGATAATTATATTTGAAGCTTGTTTTAAACATATATCATCTCTTCATTTTCTTTGAACCGTTTCTTGTGAGTACTTACATCCTTCTCGGTGTGACTTTGGATCTGCATATAAATGTTCAATGCGGCCTGTATTAAAAGTACTAGCTCTTCTGATAATCCCATGGACCTGAAATACAGATATCCATGAATATGAAAAGTAACTGTTTAAAAAATATTTAACTGTTAAAACTTAAATAATAATGGAGATTCTTCGTAAAATGTTAACCACTTCAGTTACTGCAAATAAATATGCTATATCTTCTGCAAAGAAGGTATATGAGTAAACAATGTACACATATATAACTGTGTGGCCACAAATACCAAGTAAAAAATTATGTTTTTCTCCCTAATGCAAAGTCAGAAACTTGGGATCAGTTATATTAATACATCCAATATACCTCTCACTAAATATGTTGAAAGAAAAAAAATGTGCAGAAGAGGATATCACAGCAGCATGTGATCCCCACTGTCATGGTGAAAAAAAAAGCTTTAAAACAAGTTAGCACTTCACAACCAAAAACCAAGGTATTACACTATTTAATATGATTGACAAGAATATGATGAACATGCTATTAAACACAAGATGTCCAGGAGGAGGAAAAAACTGCACCTGTAACATTAGCTGTTTCTGTTATAATAAAATGTAAAATATTATGACCAGTATAAATAAAACAAAAAGCATTTACCTCATAACCTTTGTTGAGCAGCAGCTCAGCCAGGTAGGAACCATCCTAGAAAGAAACAGATTTTGCATCAGTAAACCTCTTAATTAGGTTTAAATGCAGTAATATTATTATACACAAAAATAAATGTTAGCTAATGAAACAGCTAGCTGTATTTTTATATATAGTCATTTGCTCTTTCACATGAGAGGTTTGGTGCAGAGCATGTAAATCCTCATGAGACAGTTGGTCCCTGCATGTTAATGTGATTGCAGTCAGAAGTACACAGTAAATTGCCTAAATCAAATTAAAGACCAAATTGTCCCAGTGCCAATGGAATCAACCCATGCCCCAAAAACAAATCAATCGAGAAAATCATGCATTGTTCGAGGTGGTGACCTCCAGTGTTAGAAATTACCGGGAATCACTTAAAGAGAATTCTAGGCAACAAAAAGATATACAGAATCCACTATGAAACTAAAACACATGTGTCAACAAAAACTCATGCATGGCATTTCTCTAAGTCACATTAGCTGTATTTCCCCCCTTTTTTTACATGCCTATAAAATAATAATAATAAATGCAGGACTTGTAAGTTGTCAGCATATGCATTAAAGTTCTTTTTATCTATTGCTTTAAATATTAAATGCAAATTTATTAACATCTTAAAAGAAAGCATAGTCACTTTTCAAAATAAATCAATTGTTTTGTAAAACACTCAACATCATATAGGTTATACTAATAAAAGCCAATTACTGATCTTAAAATTGGTTTGAAATATAGATGTCACACAAAAACTGTTCTGTAACAGGAGCAATATCTCACAAATGGTCTCTGTAACAGGCTTTTTTTACATGGTGGGTTTTAGCCCTACCACAACCTACTTTACCTCTAGGTGAGGTGTCAACCTTAGTCTCCTCTTACGACATGCCTGGCTGAATGGCAGGGACCCTATTTTTACAATGCTCGCTAGGCAAGCATATCCCAGGTCAAGGCAAGCATACAGGGGTTCCACAGGGCTATCTCCCAAATATTACATTTCTTTTCTCTTTCTCACACACACTATGTACAGAAAGTACGTCCGATAACCACGGCCTGAATATATCCTCTCACTAGCCACACCTGTTTTTTTCTGAACCTCAAAAAAAACCGTCACTAAGCATGGATGTGGGCGTGGTACGACGTGACCCCAGAAGGGTGCGGTGATCTTTTATGAATGTACCAAATGGAAGTACTGGAAAAGGCAAGTAAGGTACACAGTGCAACAGAAGGACTTGGAAAAATGTACTGAAATAACCGGCCGAAATTACGTATGTGTCATGTTTACACTGAAAATAAGTCATCTCGCATAATAGTATCACAATGATTCAGTTGCTAAGCTGAAATCGTAAATAAAAACCATGCTCAACGGTGTTATTTATGTTATTAGCGTGTATATGACATTATTATATCTTTTTAAACATTTTACTTAACAAGCCATTTCGTTAGTTGTATATTTCAATTTTTTTAATGTGATAAACTTACATAGTTGTCGATCGACAGTACGTTAATATCGTTAAAAGTAGCTTAATCTAAAAGTCTACACTTCTAGTTATTATATACAGCCAACATAGCACGTGGGTTTTGATACTGTGAAACGATTTGGTCTCAACTTCAACAAACCTGTCCGGTGATTCCAGTTATAAGAGCCACTCGGCGAGGACATGATTGTGCAGTAGAGGCCGCCATGTTTGTTCTGTGCCACGCACGCTAGGTCACGTGGACATTTTGATGACGTCTACAACTTCGTGTTCCAGTGTTACACTGCATCCAATTAGTTTCTACGGACGCCATTCCAAAATTGCAGCCAATGAATGAGGCTGTTTAGTCTGCTCTGGCTTCTCAAAGCAGTGCAGCGCCATGTGCATTCCAGCGATCTGAAGTGTAGACATGCTATACGTCTACGTTCTGACGGTATTTTCAACTTCATCGAACCGGTTTCTTAAAAGTGTTTTTGTGAAGCATTAAAATATATCATGAGATTGTAATCTTATCCTCTAACAATCAAGTACGCATTGAACAAAAGCAGCACTGGGCCAATTGTGGATGCAAGCCATTGTAGCAAATTTAGGTCGTTTGAATGTGTCGAAAACTGCTTTAGCAATTAAAAAAAAGACAATTTTATTTCTCACTGTAATTAATGTGAATTGAAACTACTGAAACTCTGGCATGTCAGACGCGTTGAGAGATTTTCTTGCCGCGATCGGCTTGGAGCACCATTTTAATATGTTTCTGACTAGAGGATTTGACGAAGAATCGGATATCGCACACCTTACCGTGGATGACTTGCGTACCATAGGAATCGAGAATTCTTCCGACATTCATTGCATCCTTAAAGCAGGTAAATACATTGATTCGGAGGAATACTTGCATACATACATACAGTAGTGTTTTATGATCTTTTCTATTATCATCAGAATTATAGTGCTCAATTATTTTTAGCTTTTTTTTCCTTGCATGTTCATGAATGCCGACGTTTATAGGGGTGAGATTGGAGAGTAACAGAGAGAGAGCCTGCATCTATAAGTACTAAGAGACAAAACCAAAGGTGGTCATAATACATAATTGTCATAATGCATAATTCAATATTACACAGCACAAGCTTACAAGACAAGCAAAACACATCAGCTTTTCCACTGGTTGAGAAAAAATGGTCTCCTGCATTACTATGAGGGTTTTGTACAGAGCAGACTTACAGACCTGAACAAAGTGGCCAGCCTCAGTCTTCCAGAGGATAAGATTTATGATGAACTTGAAATTACACTTCCAGGTCATCAACGACGCTTTGAACGAGCAGGTAATGTGGTTTCATAAGCAAAATATTTGAAGTCCTTTTAGACCGGGCTTCCATTAGTCTCTACTGATTTTATGCATACATAAATGTTTGTTGTTTGTTTGTTTTCTCTACCATGTAAGGCAGATTGTAACTAGTTTGGGATTCCGGCTGTTTGTTTTCATTACCAGTAAATGGTAATTAAAACTGGTGTTGCTGTCATACACAGTAAGGATGGTATAATCTAGCCAGACACTGTGTTAACGTTAAGGTTTGTGCTCATATCCGATGTGTGTTTTCAGTCAAAGTATTGCGCAGACGTCTTAAGCAAAAAAAGGAGTCTAACAGAGTCGTGGTGACTGAAGGATGGTGGGGCTTTCCTGCATATCTACCAAAGGCAAAGTACCCCTTTTTGTGCGTCCAAGCTACTATAAGGTCCACAAGCCCTCTTATATCACTGTCCAGGAATATGGGTGAGGCTCTGCACTGTCAAAATTGCATTAACACATGCCATTTCATGATACAGAAAGATAATAAACAGTGTTTCATAAAGCATTCAATTTTATAAAAAGTGCAATATATCACCTAAAATTGAAGCAAACTTCAAAATTCTTAGTTAATTTCACTCAGCATTTACTTCAATTTAATAATGAAAAAGGATATCGAGACTATGATATTTTATGTTAAGATTTGTCATTTTAAAAGGAAGAAAATTATTATGTATATTTATGTTGACAAAGAGAAGGAAAAATATTAATTTCTTTTAAATTTTAATTAGAATTAACTCACAAACTTGAAAGGAAAAGTGAAAACTTTTAAGATAAAACACAGATAATATGCAGTGTTTTCAATCATGTAGAAGCTTGCATAAATCATGAAAAAAAATCCTGAAAAATATGATGAAAAGTTGCCAAGTCTTACTTGACATGGAAGTCTAAAAAACACAAGAGTTTATATTGTGTAATAAACCAAAGATGATGACTGACATGGTCATATTTGTTGCTATCAATGTCAGTTACACCATTTTACTTGCATAGAAACATGGTACTTTTAATTAAAGCAGCTTCATTATATCAGGCATTAATATCATGACATTACTAACACAAAAACAATGACAAATACTTTTTCTATAGCTCAGTAATAAATTCTATCTAATAATTGTATCTTGCTGTTTAAAAATCTGAACAAAATGGGAGTCTGAAAACTCCTTGTATTTTATAGATAGCACGGATGAATACAGGGGATACATATTCACGATGGGTAGAGAATACTGATATTGTGAGTCACAGTAATGGATGTTGAAAACAGCACTAGCATTTTTTATGAGTAATATTATATGAGTAATATTGAAATGAGCCCAGTGGCGCAACGGCTAGCGCTGTTAGCGCCTGTCACCAATACAGTGAAGGTTGGCTGCCCTGTGTTCATTTCTCGTCTTGGGCATGCTGTTCTTTCTCTGCACGTGGCATCTGTTTACAGGGCTGGCTGCCCTCCGTCAAGGACGGTCCCAAGCCCGGCTGAAAAAGGAGGAGGGTTGGGCGTGGGGCCAGCACCCCCACCCCATAAAAACAAATCCTTGCTACCAAAACATCGACAACAGTTAAGGCTGTAGTCGATGGCCTATGCCCCAGGAGGGGCAAAGGGCCTAAAAAAAAAATTGAAATGCATTTCTTTTTTGCTCATTTTTTTGCTCACATTAACAATGTGAGTTTACCTTCATGATCATTCCAGAAAATTATTTTTACAAATAAAACTATAAACTAAAACAAAAAGTGATAGTACATTAACATGATCACTTTCAAATTTTGCATCTTTTTATGTTGTCCTGTTAAGGCATTTAAATACTAATAAAGACACAAGGAGTACAACATTTTTTTCCATGATAAAATCAGTTTAGAGTGAATTGAACACAAGATGTCAGGCCTCCCAACATATTTTATCTCCCTGCAAAAAATTAGTGATTTTTTTGAATTTATAAAATAAATGCGCATATCCTGTGCAGAGTTCATGGTGGATAGTGGGAGTGATGTATCCACCCTTCGTGATGACATCATACAGGAGTTAAAACTAGAAGTAATAAGGCAGGTGACAAGCTGTGGGGTCTTCGGGTCACAACGCACAAATATGTATCGGGCTAACTTAACCATTGGTGATCAGACTTTGGAAATAGAGGCAAGTATCCCTTTTTTTATCCACATTCTGGAAGTAAATAATCTGGTCAGCCATTTTATGCATTCCATCAATAGCAAATGATTTGATGGCATAAGAGCTGATAGTTTCTTAGTTTGTTCCTAGTAACATGAGGTTTGTGTTTGGAGCACTTTTTTTTTTTAAATGTCGACTACAATACTTTTGTTCACTGCAAGAGAAATATTTACATATTTTTCCCCCCTTTTACACATGTCTTTCTTTAAAACTCTTGCACAGTGAAAGGGTTAAAAACAATACAGAGAGCATTCTAGAAAAGATTTAACTAAAGGGTGCATGCCTATAATGTGTCTGTATTTATTTTGTGCATGAGCAAATGTGTGTTGTAGAAGTTAGCATGTCTGTTATATGTGAAAATAGGTGCATAGTTGAGGGTGATTCAGTTTACTTCTGTATATCAACTCTGTAAAATTGTTAGAAAATCACTATTATAAATGTTCATTATTATTATTTAGTGTGAGAGACAGTGGTGTACATATTAAGACTTGTCTGGAGGGTAGAAGCAGAGGGGGTGCCATAAGGCTGGGTCTATAAACACAGTTCCACCAACTGAGCAGCAGTGTTTCTGTGCATCCAATGGTGTGCTCTTAACAAGGCAAGATAAAAGACATTCACAGAGGAACAAAGGGCCCAAGCCCTTGACAAGTGAAAGGTGTTTTTGGTTAGGAGGGAAGAATTGTGAGGGAAGATGAAACCTTATCTTACAACTAATCAAGTCATAGCCGTCACAGAAAGTGTAAACTTAAGTAATACTGTGGACATAATGCAAAATGTGCTAATGTTAATGTAATATAGTATGATAATGTTTTGGTGAAGAAAATTGCACAAATTCTTTTTGTGTACTGGGAGGAAAGTGTGTTTTTTTTGCTTTGTCTAAATTTTACTGACCTGAAGTAAGCCAGTAGAAGTGTCCCCTTTACCCTCAAGCGAGTAAGACCCATCCTTCGTCACAATAATATTGCAAAAGTATACTTCTCCTTACTTGACCCAGCTACTAATTTTATACTGCACCTCTTTGACTCACTTTGTTTAACAGGGTTTTCATTTTTTTGTTTTTGTTTTGTTTTGTTATATGCAGGTTATTAGCAGTTCTTACGATTCAGTAGGAAGTTGCATTCTGCGCTATTTTGGGCATGAGATTGATGCCTTCAGGCATATCTGGTACCGAGGGCAAGATGGCAGTCTGCAGCCTACATCACATTCTTCCTCTACAAAAGGAACAGAACCAGAAACTATTTCTGTTCTGTCAGAGCCAGAAGCCAAGAAAGTGGCTTCACCATATGACACGAGGAACAAGAAAAAGGCTTCACCATATGACATGAGTAACAAGAAAAAGGCTTCAACATCGAGGAACAATTCAGTCAATGAAAACTCTGAGGAAATGCTGGGTGAGAATAGAATAGGAGATGATCCACATGAACTCCGTGACATGGGATACAGGGCTGTACCAGCCATTGATTGTGGCAGCTATTCCCAGCAGAGGACAAATGGCATGCTGGCTGTACCTTCTTGTGTAGCATTAGGAACAGAGATAAATGGTGTCGAGGAATGGATGAAGCATGAAAATGATATCAGTGAAAACCACAGTCACATTAACAGCAAGTAAAAAACAATGCTTGTAAACATCTAGAGTGAAAACTTGCTGCTTTGGCAATAATGGTGGACAGATGCTCAAGATTTGGTTTGTGTGTGTGTGTGTAAAATATTTAAAAGGCTTCAGTTAAACATGCAGACGCAACAATTTGAACAGGTGATGCATGCTGCTTATCATTATAAAATTATATAACTGTAAATAGGTGTGCTAAAATTACCTTTGATTTGTGATATTTTACATCCAGCTGTCTTCAGATAGGCTTTTTTACTTACTAATGGATTTTTATAAAAAGTTTTAAAGATTCATGTAATTGTGATACACTGTTTTACATATTTTCATGTTATAAAATATGTTTATTACCATTTAATCAAGAACAGTAGAGAGCGAGGCAAAGAACATCGGAACCACATTAAGCTGAGGGGGGCTGCCCAAAACGGGGTCTGCTGGTGAGGTGTTGTTGCGGCCTTATGCTCCTAGAGGAGTAACAAGGGATAAACTAAAACTAAACTAAGTACCTTTTAATCGGCTAAATTAGCTATATTTTATTGACAACACTCTCACGTAATAGATATGTGATGTACTCTTGAACAGAAGTCTTTGTGTAGGGGAAAGATAAGGGGAGAGCAGTGCCTCTGTATGTGTGCTAGGGTTTAAAAAGACATTGAATGCAAGATGGCAGCCATGCAACAGCATACATTCAAGTTACATCTTCAGCAAACGTTGAATTTCCTATTAGTTTACTGTCACATTGCCTGTATTATGTAAGCAAAAGTCCTTCAATTGTTTGCAATTACACGTTATTTATTCATACAAATGGCAACTACAAGACTAGGGTCTACTGCTGTTTATGAAAAATGTAAACTCTCTTCCATCTGTGGATTTAATCACTTAATTGTAATGAAAAACCAGAAAGTCAATGTCGACTGTCCTATATCATTTTGAGGAAAACTTTATTGAGTGATTACAGCGTATGTATCCACACACCTTGAGGGGTGCAAACACACATACTTGCTGGTTCAATACCTGTATGATGCAGCCTACTTCCCTCAGTTGACCCAGCTGTTAAAAGTGGTATTGTGTTGCTTTCTGCTGCTAATGTTTCCATGATTGTGTGTGTCTGTGTGTTTTGTGAATGATAGAGTGATGCCTGCTTAAGGTGTGTGCTCATAAACCTTCATGGATGTGTGGCTGTTAATGTGAAGCGGTTTGAGCTCACCTTCATGTAATATGAAAATAAACAGATTTATGTATTAATTTGGTGAGTATCAAACAAGGAGCATAAATTTCTATAGGTTTCCTGCATCCCTCACTTCCACACATACACTGCTTTATTTATAAGATTTGTAAACGTTATTCTGGTTTAAGAAATACTCTCAAATAAGGTTAAAACACTGGCTCTGATTTCCGTCATTGACCATTGCCTTTTAATGTCATCACCGATATGCAATAAATAGTCTATGTGGAAAGTCTTAAGCATGTTGAAAACAGTTCAGTGTTTATTCTGTTTGTTCAATGATGCAGCTGCTAACAATGTCTCATATCTTGTGCGTATAAACAGAAATCAGCGTCAGGATTATTCAGTTAAAATCTGTAATTTTCTAATAATTTATTGCTTAAAAGGAAGGAACAAAAAAAGTTTATTTTTCACATTTTTAATATATTTACACATAATTTATATTTCCTGTTATATTTGTGTGTGTGTGTATATTAATCATGTCTGAGAAAGTGTATTGAGATGAAAGGGTTTTTATTGTTAGCAAATATTTTTTATTCACTTAATATTGTAATTTTTTTTTCTTTGTGCTTTTCAACTACCTTTTAACCAACTTTAAATATGCAAAAGAAAATGTTGTATACACTGCCGACATGTGTACATGTAGTGGACATGTGTACATGTAGTGTAGCATGTACACAAAAATTAATATCTAAGAAAAGATTTTTAGAAATCTTTGTATTATGTGTTAATTTTTTGTATTATGACACTATATTAAACATCTGTTCTAACATTCCTGACAGGTTTTTGTTTGAATATATTCACACTGCAACATATGAAATAGCATTAAGAAGTGATTGCAAACTTGGAAACAAAGACAGACAAGCAGTGCCCAGATGATTGGGTCTATGTGAGAGACAGAGGGAGATAATGCGTTTGCAGGGGAGTAGACTGAAAAGATGGGTAAGCTGATAAAAAGATAAATTTTGTTCCATATGTTTGGTAATAGCTGTGTACATTTTAACCTTAACCTCCAAAACAACTGCTGATAATCATTCATATACCTGAATCAGCAGTTTGTTACTGGTCATAAAAATAAAAACAGAATGAAGCAGTTTAGATGACATTTCAGCAAGTTTTTTTTTATTTCAAACAACCAATTATGAAATACAAATCAAAACACTAACAATTTTAAAGAAATAAATCTTATAATAAATACAGGTACACCATTGGTAAGAATAAACCTGATAACAGTAAGGATCTCAATTCTGAGCCTTCCTTGTCTGGCAGCGCAGGACATAATTTTTGTGCCAACTGGAGATGAAGGAATTACACACTTATATAGTGTTTACTTATAATGTGTGCATACTTACACTGTATATTCTGGAGATGAACAAATTACACACTGGAACTCAAAGGGTGAAAAAGCTTTGCAAGCCACACTTAAAAAGCTATTTGGGGAAAAAAAGCTAGTCTTCTTTCTTCAAATTAAGGAATCATAGAAATGAATGAGAAATAAGAAAAGCATTCAGGATCAAAACCTGTTTAGTTACTATTTGGGTAATAGTAGGAAGGGAGAAAAGGTGTGGCGTGTGGGACCAGCACAAGTGTTTTAGTCCTCTAAATAATAATAATGTGATTTATATAGTACATAATGATGCTCACAAAGGAGCATGTTCTCAGCGATTAAGACAAGCAGGAAGTGGGCAAAATATAAAGGATGAAAGGAAAAACAACTAAGCAGATAACAATAAAAAACGGTTAGCGCCTGTAACAGACAAGGACGGTCCCAAGCCCGCTGAAAAGGAGGAAGCACCCCCATCCCGTAAAACAAATCCTTGCTACCGAAACATCGACAACAGTTAAGACTGTAGTCGATGGCCTATGCCCCAGGGGGGGTGAAAGGGCCTAAAAAAAAAAAAAAAAAAAAAAAGATAACAATAAAAGACAAATAGAAATCACATAACAAACAGTAAGGATAGAGACTGTCATAAATCTGCAGAGGAAGAGGAGCAGCAGACTAGTCAACTGACTATAATCACAACTATGTTGATTAGTATATAAGTAATGCTCATAAATTGTTGAATGATGTTTTTCAACATGTAACAGATGATTGCTTTTTTCTTTTTTCTTTTTTTTTTGTTTTTTTGTTTTTGTTTTTTAGAACATAGCACCTACAGCTATATTTAGTAAACTATAGTAGCATATCTGAGACAGTCCTATGCACCCTCACACATGGATACATATACATACAGTTTCCCTTAAGACCAAACAGATCAATAATTATTACAAAGATTTGAAACTGTTAGTCAGTAACATGGGACAGATCTCTGCAATAAAGATCACGGTATGAGCAAACGCAATGTAACTTGAACATGGCAATAATATTATAGTCATTTATTGTCACCTTGTAATAAACCTAGTGCTGTTGCTGGTTATTAACACACTTCATAATCAGCTGGAGTTGCTACCACCGAGTGTCGTGCCTGACAAATGACTTTGTGACCTTCTACCCAAGCTTGTCGCTGACATTGTGTAGAACAATACCACGCTTTCCTACATTTTCCACAAGTTGGAAATTGCTTGTTTCCTTTTGCTTTTACTCCACACTGGGTGCAAACGGTTGCTTTATCCCCCTCAAAGCGGCATCGTCGACATTGGCACCAGAAATTGAAAGACTTGTAAAGCCAGGCCCGGCGCAGCATGCGAGGCAGTGCAGTGTCTATATATGTGATAAAAATCTGCAACATCGTAACCATTATAATCATGACTATCATATTACCAAGGCATTACCCTTTAATGGGAGCTAATTATAAATGTTTTTGCTATTATCATTTTTTTTAATATGTGGTTAAGATTGTGTTTCATTTCTTGGGTCAATTTTATGTTTTTTAAGCATCATTTTCAACATTTTGTAAAAGCAATGCTGATAATTTTAAGTAGTGACAAAGAGTAGTGTTGTCTTAATTTCACATCAGATTACCTCTTCACCCTTCTTGATGTCCCTTTTGGCTGTAACCTGTACCCCAAAATTGTCCATGTAGATGCCATTGCTGACCTCAGCATTGTTGTCACAGGAGTGATTCAGGCAGGCATGCACTGGGAACATGCCAGCAAAATAGGCTTCCGGAACTTTCCGCTCATCCAGGTGCATTAGGACACTCAAGCCATCAAGATCATCCTTGAGATTTGTCAAAAACCTAAACAAGATGCAACTGCACAATTATACTACTGCTTGAATAAACTTTTTAAATTTCTTTTTGAACTGCCATTTGTCCACTTCTTACAAGCATTTGGCTAAAAAGCATTTTAAAGGTGAAGATGTATGAATCACCAGGACCCTGTCAGCGAAAATGCCAGACCTAAACAATCTATTTCCTGCAGACTGGCTACTCTAGACTTAAAGCTTTTTTACACACAACACACATATCGCTGAGCACAAATGTCTGCACAAGACTCAGACAGTGCACCATCAATTGAAATGTTCAGAACCCCTGATTGTGTACATCAAAATAACACATCCAGCCCTAGATCGCAGACCTAAGGACTATACATGCAAGACCTCCATTGAAAAATCATATTAGCAGAGGCAATCAAGATTAAAAGAACTGCTTCAATGAATGAGCCTGATAACATTGAGCAGAATTCAATAAGCATGCCTTGTACTGCTAATTCAGAATACACTGAATTTTAAAAGCAATTTGTTGAAATTCTATATCCCTTTTCTGTATTTGCGATGAGGTTCTGCCAGATGCTTGGATTAAAAAGAAAAGAAAGCATGAACCAAGGTAACTAATGGTTAGGTGTTTTCAATATTTGTATTAGTATTTTCGACTAACGTATTCTTAGTCATAAGCTATGTTTCACCTTTGAAATGGAGTAATACCAGCTGAAAAGCACTGAAGGTTGCATGCTGCCTGATAGTAGCGTCCCCTGAACTCTGCTTCTGTAATGGGATAGTCCACACCACCCGCACAGTTGCTGAATACCTCTTGAAATATGCTCAGCATTTCAGGCATACGCTCTGTTGCAGGTGCAGTACCAAATGCAATAAACCTAGCATTGTAAAAGAGAGACATCAGTAAAATTCCTTGCAAACCACACACACATCCCAGTCTCCTCACAGGTGGAACCTTTTATTTTCATGAACTTGTTCACATATTCTGATGATATAGACTTATTGATCAATATTTTCAAAAAAGGTTTTCAAAATGAGCAGACATTGTGCATCAAGCGTAACCCAGAAGCCATAATTATAAAGTGAAGGCAATTAAGTCACTCCCTGAAACAATGTTGGAATGCATTTTATCTTCATAAAGTGCAGGTAGGTCATTCCCTGGAACAATAAGGGGAAATCAAAAACAAGTATCTTTTCTCCAAAGTTATAAAGTGGTATCCAGATTCCATGGATGCTGCTTTGCCCTCAGGGCTGTAGTTAAAAAGCAGTAGAAATGATTCCCTGAGGTAAAGTAGCCTAGAGTAATAATATCTAGTCAGTACTTTGTAACTATGTGGAGACAAGAATTGCCCTTGATTTCCAATTTTACCCCAAGGACATGACTAACCCAACTTTATGTCTGCAGCCCGAGGTCTCAGTATAGTTATGTGTATGACACTAAGCATGTGGCCATACTGCCTCTAGGATTAAAAATCTTCAGAGTGCACTAATCAATTCATCACCACTGACCCATAAAGATACTCACAAAACCTGATGTTTGCAAATAAACTTGAAATTGACTATGCAGAAATCATCCTTCATATAGGAATAGGTTGTCTGTAAGCCTGTACTGAGTAATAGTAACAAATCTCACAAATAGTTAAGGCTAACTGACCGTCTGAATGGGGCCTTAGCTTGGGCCCACTGTTCTATGGTCGGATGTTCACCCATTTTACCATCAGCTTCCATCAAGCGGTGGACGTGACACAAGATGGATGCCCATATTTTGGCAAGGACAAAAGGTGAGTAGTGGCCTCCCCATAGTTCCACCCAGTTACCATGGCTATCATATCCATATCCATCATGGTCTCTCAAATCATAAAGCCTTCCTGCTGCCTGAAACCACAGGTACCACTTTACAAAGCAGTTATACCTCATTTACCAAAGCTGTTTTTAATAATGTCAAACTTACGAGTGTCAGATATATGTTACAGTAGATACTCAACAAAATGACATGCCTTAAAGAAAAGCCTTGAATGAGAGTGATGGAAATAATGACAATGAAGGAAGAGTAGCCCCTATGGGTGATGTTAAAGACAAATGCAACATCTGCAGTAATAACAAAGATATAAGCAAGAGAGCTGTTATTGTCTACAGTGTGTACAATATTAACACACAGACGGAAGACTACAGGAGAGTGATGTCACTTCACCTAACTGGCTAGAGGGTGACTCCTCTCCCTCACTTTTCATATTTGTTGATCTGTGAAAAGTTTTGTGTCTTATGTTCATCAGTACGTCTGACATATTAATATCATGATTAGGAAGTTGCAAATATGACCTTAAGTTTCAGTTTATACCAGATAACATATGCATCCATTTTGATGAAGACAAATCAATAGAAGAAACATATATAAGTGAATGATGGAGAAGATGTTACTTATTTCCTGTAGTGACGAATAAAGAATGATAGATGAAACTTTTATATTTTTGCATGTGGCATTACCTCTTAGATTATGGTCCATACCATAAAATAGATTTAATTTATATCAAGCCTGGTCTTTACCAGAGTAAACATTTCTACACCAACCTTGTTGACACTAGGACAGAGAACCTGGTGGCTATTTTCCCATGCAGCCTCCAAGCACTGCTGGCTGCAGTACATCTCCCGTGAGCACTTGGGACACCACACAGGTGTGACTTTTGGCCAGTGGCGGGCCACAACTTCTTTGGCCTGGCTGTTCAGCCCAGAGTACGCATCTCCAAAGTAGTCCGTGGCAGTTATAAGGCTAGAGGTGCAGTGGCAGCATGCTGGCACATAACGTGAGGCTAGAGTCTGTGCATGTACCAGTGGCAGATCCTTCATCAAGACCTGTTCTCACACAAATCACACACTTTTATGAAGTAAACAAGGTTGTAGTAAGAGTCCTTTCTGTGACATTTGCAAATATACAAAAAGAACAACAAAAGACTGATCGATAATGATGGGAAGGAAACATGTCACCAAACTGACTTATAAGCTAGTCTGCTTCAGAATCTACTATATCTGTTTTACAGCAGTGTCATGATAAAATCACACCAAAAATTGTCGAAAGACTGTTCAGCACTTCACATGAAGGGATGTCAATCATCACAATTGTTAGCACATGTCTCTTACCTCACCAGCTTTGACATCTTCTGTAGCCACAACAGCTCTACCATACTGGGTGAAATCAACTGCCACTGGAAATGACTCTGTCAATGGATCGTAAAGGCGTTTGACTCGCACTTTCTGGAATAGCATACCCACTTCCTGGCTATTACCCCCACTCATTAGTGTGGCTTTCCGCAACCAAAACTCTGCTGTGACTGGCAGCCACATGTGATAAAGAATCTGACCTAGTAAAGGAAACAGATCAGATGAAAACCAAGAGACAAGATCATTTAACACAGGTATGACATTGTTGTTGTTATCGATGATGATGAAGAAGAAGAAGATAAAAAGAATAGAAAATAAAAGAAAGAAAAAAGACTTTTATTTCAAACATTTTTCTCCAAATATAAATGAAACTATCATAACTTACCACCCATCTTCCAAATATCATATGTTCTTTTAGATTTGGGAATCATCCAGCAGTCTTTCAGAGCCTCAACCATGTCTTGCCGATCCATCAGCAGCTGAGCACGAAACATCCGACCAAAGAGGTTGCTGGGATCAGCATCAAGGGCACGTGTGCAATAGGCAACGGCCTCACTGTGTTGGCCAGTTGTCACAGCCTCATAAGCAAGCTGATAATTATGGAAACAATCACACAAAATGAAAATTAAGGACTTCAACTAATCATTCTGAATCATGCTGTCTCTATGAGCATATTAAAATGTTTTAAATAAGAATGAAAAAAGTCTTTCTTTAATATCCTTTTGCATCTAAGATTGTGCAGACCTGTCTCATATGACTGTTAAATAACTGTGGGGCCTAAAGCAAAGGAAAACGAACTCGATCCTTCTCAAGAAAATTTTCAGTTCCAAAAAGAACTCTGTAAACAGAGCTAAAAGAAAAATTTCTAGGGACATCACTAACAGCCTTTTACCTTGAGTTGCTTGGCTGCTTCTGCTTGGTTGATTTTATTGCTAGATTTGAGCAGCTTGTCAGAGATGCCATACTTGACATTGAGTATTTCTCGTTCCATGAGGAGTTGCTGGTCATCCCCAGGGTAAGGGTTTTGACTGCAAAAGTCAAGTGCATTGTAGGTGGGCTCTTCTTCTTGCTCGAATTCCGATTGCTCAAGAATGCTACTCTGCAAGCGCCTGAGCTCCTCTACAATTTCCTGGAGAAAGGATAAAAATCATCTGTAAAGAGGATCAGTAATAGAATAAAACAGACTTGATTAAGAAGGGAAAAAACTCTTACTCTTTGTCACTGTATGTCATCCTAAAAATAAAGTCAAATTGTGATGGCGCTGTGTGCCGCTCTTTATAAATGATGACAGATGTGATCAGGTGCCAGGCTCTTGCTCATTTCTTTCATTTGCAAATGATAAAAACCACGATTTTCTGTTCTTGTTACTCGGTGCCTCTGTGTGTTTTCTATACTTATCTTCTAGAATTGTAAACAGATGTGATAGGAGAAATCCCTTCAAATATGCTAGTTCAAAGCTTATTTTCTTCTTTTGGTATACTTTTAATATTTAAGAACTTCATGCTTAACATCTAAACTACTACAGAATTAAGAACCTTGTTGTTTGGATCTTGTTGGAGACCAATCTTGTACTTAAGGAAGGCTTCTTTAAGTTGACCCAAGCCAGCAGCTGCCTGGCCCGCAACAATGGAAGCACCCACCTCACGGGGGTTCTCACCAAGAGCTGCCTCTGCATCCTTAAGAGCGGCTTTGTTCTGACCAAGCTGCAAAATATCACCACCAATGAAGCTGATATGTTCAATAATCAAAACTTCTATAAATGTCATGTACACTGATATACTCACCCACACCCCGCCTGTACTTCTAAACAAGTACTTCAAAACACATTACTTTTAATGCGAATTGTGTAGCAAGCTTCTTTTGCAGTCTGTGTGTCAAATTTACAACCTTCCTAAATATATAAATACAGCTGCCACCAAATGTAGTATCCTAATCACAAAACACTTTAACGGCCTCTACAGGCTTTGACATTATCGTCCTTGAGGTGAGTCCCTACCCTTAAGAAACATTCTGCTCTCTGTCGTAAACACCTGGCCTTTTCAGCTTTTGTCATGGCCATATTTTCATTCAGCTGCTGGGTCAAATGCTGCACAAGATCTGGCACAAGCTCAAGGTCAATGTGTCGAGGGTCATGTGAGTCTCCTGTTCCATTCTCTGGAGGTGATGTAGGAGAACACACCTTTGCTGTACTGGAACCTGGACCTTCTGATATTTCTATGGCTGACATTCTTCCAGAAGTGTGGACACAAACTGACCCCTGACAGCTTACAAACCGCTGGAATCTATGGATGATGAATCATGCAGAACAGAAATCACCAGCTTTTGCCTAAAATTGTGGAACTACTATATTTTCTTTTAGACGTATACCAGAAGATCCATACAGCCATTTTTGAAAGTGACATGACAGTGACATTCAAATGGATAATCAATTTTTATTGACTTAGGGTTATAGTTACACAAATAGCCAAAAAGCTCTGGTCTGTCTGATCTCTTTTCAAAAAACCAGTTCAAAGTGATTTTATATCGTGCATCTGCAGATCAGAATTGTAAGCTATAATAACTAGACAAGATAGCAACCCAATAATGGACATAGGGGAGTTCTACAAATAGTCCTAATGATAAAACTCTTTATTAACCACTTATATTATAGTCCCTCACCATCAAACATCATGTGTTCTCCCTGACAACTGCTATTTCATTGTGACAGTTGCTTTATATTATATGTCAGATAAATGTTTTCATTAGCTAAAAGGTAAATGTGAAAGACTGCATGGCCTAATGGCCATTGAGGCAAATTCATAATGTCTAGGGACCAGCCTGTGGAAGATTGTTACCTCTCCTTGTGCAGCCTTGTATCTTCCCTAATATGCTGGTTGGGCAGGTGACTATAGTCACAGGCAGTAAATAAAATTACTTTTTCTGGACTATGGGCAACATTATGCATAAACAACGTATGACAGCCATCATTTATCACTAAACCAATGAACATTGTTATATAGCTTTATGTGAGATTAAATCCTCTTCACTATGCAAATATTACTTGTAATTCTGCATAATGATTATATGTTTGCCCACTTAACATTAAAATATCTTCCAGAAAAAAAGCGAACTATGTGTATTACATCTTTGCTCTTGAAGCTTATAAGAAAATGCATTATCATTCTGATTATGCTCAGCTTCAGCTACAGATGGATGTTGAAGAGCTATCTCAGAAAATGCTCTGGAAAGGAAGAGGTGGAGTACACTAGAGAAGAATGGAGAAATAAAAGTATTGGGAGATTCATATAGGAATTATCTAATGGAAAAACAAAATAGGAGACAAGACAGATGTGATAATAGATGCCAAAGGAGGGATAAGGGAGGGCACACCAAAGCAGTTGCACAAGGGGGAAGGGATTCATGTCAAACAGTACTATGGAAGAGAAAAGCCATTACATGTTTAAAAACAATTGACTGGCTATAGTCAATCTTTGCTAATAAGCAATGTCAAATCTGCATCTTGATCCTGCTTTGACTAGGCTACTGTGTTTATATTGTTGGCATGCTAAACAGAATGCTGGAAGTGTACTTCCTGGATCCTACTTAGTGAACTGTTGCATTCCAGTTGCACAAATATTCTTGATACATGCACATAGTGACAAGATACCTTCTTGGCATGATACTGATTACTGTACCAACCTTCATGCTGAACAGAAGAGATGCTATACACATTACAAGAAGTTATACTACAAAATATCACTGACCATGTCTGTCTGGAACTGCAATGCAAATTTGATCTTGTCTTAGATCACAATGGCTAAATTAATCAATATCAATATGAATATCACATTTTCATTAAAGCCATTGTTTGAAGAGTTTTGTTCAGACACTAAATAAACAAGGTTTTAATTTTGACAATGTTTGACTAACTGTAGACATTAATTAACTGCAGCATCTCAAAGAAATTGCTCCGTCCCCCCATTTTCCTCACATTCCAAATGGGTAAACTAGTTCATTTGTTTGACATTTGACACCTACCCTCATTGTATGAACATCAGTTTCAACATCCCACACCAGATTCATTGGTAAAGAAGACTATATATATATATCTGCTAATGATTGATATGCTGAAGGGATTTATAAGCTGTAATATTTGTAATATTTCAAACATCAGCTCTGATATCACATACAGGTTACAATAATGCAATATTTTAAATTGATGGTTCATAATCAGTTTTATAGATAAAAAAAACCCAGAAATCTATTATGACATTACCATCATTGTGGGTGTTGATGGATGTAGAACTCAAAATATGTAGCAACAAACTTCAGGGGTTGAGTGGTGACAGAGATTCAGTGACAGTGGCAGAGGGTTCAGGCTGTCAGTCAGTGGCACTGTCAAAGGTTCTGGTACCAGTGACAGTGGCAGAGATTCAGGCAGGGGATCAGGCTGTCAGTATCGGTGGCATTATTCAGTAACGGGTTCAAATTGTCAGTGAGATGGTCAAAAGTTTTAACTTCGTGGAGATGGAGGCAGTCAGTTAAGATTAAAACTGACAGTATGCAGGTCCAGATTAACAGCAAACCAATAAAACACAAACTGGAGATTCTTTTGGTGGAACTTTAGTCGGGGTTGCACTCGGGGTAAGATGGGGAAATACAATCAATTCCTCCTAAATGGGGTGGTAAGAATGAGAAGCACCCAAACAAACAATAAGGATCAACTCTACTAGAACACCAGGATCACTGAAGACAACTGATATCTACATTCTCATTGATGACTTGGATGCAGGGCATATCGGGTGTCAGAGGGAAAGTCTAAGCTGCTATCCAAAGCATTACTTCATCAAAAGTCAATCGAAACTGCAGTTTGTTCCGACCCTCAGATGCACACACTAGATTTAAACACACGAACGCAAAAGGGGTGTTGAAAGTCACTCAAAGAATCATGCTGAGGGTTAAACTAAAGGTCAAAGGTCAGGGAAACGTGGACAATAAGGATGAACAAGAGGATAGATCGAATCTTCTGCATATACCTTCGGTAATTAAGGTTGTAAATGGTGGGAAAAGAAGGAGGAAAACAGGGTAGAAAGGGTTTGAACTTCAAAGCAACTTCACCTCACCTGTGAAGCAGTCAATGAAAAGGACAATCCAACCTTTATATAAAAGTTGTGAACTATTTTGAAACTCAGTAAATTCCGTTACGATGTGAATATGATTGTTAATATCTACGCAGTGGAAATTCTGCGAGGGCTATAACTGTAATGATCTTGAAAACCCAAGGTCAGCTGTGCTTCATGTAACTATGAGAATTATCCAAACTAATATACAGCCCTTGATAACCAAAAGGATTACTCTTTTGAGCAATGCACATCACACACAAAGAACATCCTTTATCTCCTGGAATACACAGTTGGCTGACGACGTTAATGGCTACAAACAACTGACGAAAACACGAAGAACGTGGAATGCTGCTAAAGGGAGGCCCCAGCATCCAACACAAATACTGATGACAGCTGATGCAGAACCAACATTTGAGTCAGCCACAATGTCTACTACACTGTCGTAACACAAGTTCGTGGTCGTAGCACTCGAAATCTGCACCGACAACAGAAACAGTTCCCTGATGTGCTTTCTCGGACGATAAGCTCTTTCGTCCCTGTGAATACTGCCAAGTCACCTGCAACGCGCTGTACAGGCCTCGGCTGCTGCTCCACAGTTGGCGCCTGGCTGCTGGCTGCGCAAGATGCTCAAGGATGCCAGCCCCTCACCAGTCTCTGCAAAAGGATATATATACTTACCTGCAGCGTTTTCGTTACCCTAATGGTTCAGCAGTAACGCGTGAACGCGATCTGACTGGAGTTTCTTGCCCGCTGACAAAGAATATTTCTCATAGAAAAAAAAAATATTGCAGCTATGCACAGATGACTGCATTGCACAGTACACAAGACTGTGGTTTGTTAATTTCTGTTCGGTGCATCAATAAAGGACCAACAGTTGAAGACCATTTGTATTGCATTTATAAGTTGTAATCCTTTCGAGAACCCAGTGCAATCAGTTCTTCATTTTAAAGGGCGACATACCTCAGTGCGTTTTAAAGGCCTCAAAGAGCATTTTTAAACGACTGGGTTCAGTTTATTGCAAATGCTAATTAAACTCCCCAAATTTAGTTCCATCCAGGAGCTATAATCTGCTAAGCCATCCCCATCCAGGTGCTTGCAATGTTGGAAGAGTGTATATATATATATTATATACTCTTATTAAGACCACAGCAAATGGAGGAACTGAGAGCGTTATAGGCATACCTTTGTTTCAATACGATGTCACGGTGACCTGTTTGAATACTTGTATATCCTGAATTCACTCAGATTTGGTGACTTTGTATTATTTGCGTAGTAACTCATGGATTTTAAAAATGCACTTGTCTCTCAGACCTTTGCACTGCAATGATGATAAATTAAACCATGAAATAATTTAGGAAGAAACTGAACGCTGTAACTTACAGGATAAAGCAGTTAATGACCTTCCCCACCCCCTACCCCATTTCTTATTATCTTTGTCATTTATTCATTCGTCCCTTGTCTGGTACTGGTTGTTGGGGACAGCACATGGACAGACGCGCACCTGACAAGGCCGCCACACGCCTGACTTGGGCGATGGTGAGCATGCAGGTCCTCGCACGATGACCAGTCCACTCCTTCAAGTTTGTAAACCATGCAGTTCTTCGAAAAAGTGTCGTGTCGGCTTAACAAAGCCAAACCAGACTAACTTACATCGCTTGACTAGAGAGAGTATATAGGGGTTCCTGGCGTCATACAAGTCATCGGTTTTATGTTCCCTGTGTTCCGGGTAGCCACTTGTTCCCCAATTCTCCTCGATCTCCGTATCGGTGAGCAGAGTCCACGTTTCACATCTGTAAAGCAGGATCGGTACTACCATGGTTTGAGGAACTTGTACAAATATTGTGCTTCGTGGTAGACCTGATGTTGTGACTGCGCCAGACCATGTTCAGCAATTGCCACCGCGATCCTGTCATGGAACTGCTATCTTTGGAGAGGTGTAATGTTTGTAAATAGATGTAAAGGCCTGGGAATATCTTGTCAAAAATTCTTATTTTATCGCAGCACTTTTAGTATACATCTTTTCATAATTTTTTTTCAACAGCCAAAATATCTTCCTTCACAGATCCTGTGCATCCAGACCCCATTTTTTTTTTTTTTTTTTTTTTGTTTTGCTTCTGCGGGATTGAAGATACAGTATGGACAATTTTATTTTTATTTTTCAGCCAACTCATAGTTTTGTTCAACTCAAACTAGCAAAAATCAAATAGATGTAACATCTTCAGATCATTACATCGCGGATGTATGTCGTCTGAGTGGAATTCTGAGCTAGTTCTAGGACAGGGGTGGGAAATTAATTTTCCAAAGGGGCCGCATGAGACAGGAGGCGGGCCGCCCCTTCCCAGGTCTGTTCTAGGAAATCATAGGCCAGCAAGACTACTTTAGCGCATTGTCAACGTAAAGACTACAGATTGAAGGACAATCACAAAGTTTACCAGTCACTTAACAGTGATTGTAGCTATGGTGAGTGAAAATTCAATCTAATGAATGACAGACAGAATTCCTAGAAAAAGACTCCACCAAACTTCGACAGGGTATGGGGACAGGAACAGACAAGTGGTTTGAGTAACGGGTTCAACTCCATGCAGTTGGATACCCATGACGTGTTAGTCTACTTTCCCCAGTTGACCCAGAGGTAGAGTGGGTACCTGACACCGCAAAATTCTGAGGACTTATGAAATGAAAACATGACCTTGAAAAGATGTACACGGCATATTAAATGTCAATTTCCTTTGCTGCTTAGAAGATATACAAACAGGATCGCCATTTAGAACCAAATCACGCTTCAGAAACAAGGATGTCAATAGGAAAAGCGCTACTGCAGAACAATTTCAAACAACTATATATATTTGAAGTGAATAGTTATTTATCGAAGATAAAGTAATATTCTGATTTAAACCAGCATATAACTCTCTAAACACACACACACAAACACAGCGACACTCACTCTTTATCATAATGCATAATACAAATCTATTAAAAATTACAAAGCCTTCTTTGAATAAGTAAAATGCTCATAAAAAGTCCATTTCAGAGTAAATCATTTTAAACTACTGCATATATTAGAAAATTATTTTCAAAAGGAAGTGCTATGATATTAAGAAAACAATTTAAGCTCAAATCTCAAATTTGATTGAAAATTAAATACCAAAAATACAAAATTACACTTCATTGAAATAATTTTTAACAATAAAAATAGCGACACAAATCATAATAGGTCATTCAAAAATGCTGATGATGTATAAATAAATTAGCAAAATTGTAACAGATGTGTTCAATACTCTCTTGATCACTGGACTGCTTTTAAGTGTATGTTACAGAAGGGAGGAGAAGCAGAAAAAGCTGTTCAGTTTCTCTCAGAAAACTTTGCTATTGCAGAATAACGCCTTATAGTTTTTAAAACTTTCACATGGTACAATGGATGAAGACTAGTAGCTGACCTCTTTTACCTTACTATAACGGATATTAATTTTTGCTAATTGCTTTAACATGCATGTAGTGCATAATGCTTAGAAATATTTATAGTACAGAAACAGGTTTTCAAATAACTTGCATCCAGTAACAAGTTTGCATCAAATGCAGCTATTTTCAGAATAGGCTTGCTGGACTTTTTGCTTCTTGTCTTCATATGAAATGCAAGTTGATGTCCTGGCTTCTACATCTTTGCCTTTAACTTGCATGAAATTCCCTCCTGCATTTAAATCCCAAACAAGGTGTATGGTCTGATATGTTTCACGTCCTTCATCGCAAGCTCGTCATACATTTCTTTACATTGTATTCACAGACAGAAATGACTGATGATGAAAATACAGTTTTTGTATATCCTATATAATATTCTTTGATATTTCTTGAGTGATTTTCATCACTTCCACTAAGTATCCATCAATTGTAATTTCAGGCATCAGTCAACATTTAAAATTTAACACTGAAGGTCATGCTGACAGGTAAATGATCAGTGAGTGAAGCCAGCCTTGTGATGAATTTTACACCACTCACATCCTGTAATAATAATAACAACAACTAGTATTGCACATTACACTATAAGTGCATAAACTACCCCCACACACACTAAAAAAATACATTTGGTTACTTCACTAAGCTGTACTTCAAGCAATCTATGCAACATTTTCATAACTAATCCTAGGCTAAAAAGTCTCTTATGCCTTGATGGTATCAGACAAAAAAGACAAAATAATGCGATTTCGCATCTTATTACTTAAATCTACATGTGTAATGATTCAGCAAACAACAGAAATACCCTTTCTAGAAAACTTTGTAGAGTTTGAAAGTAACATCTGAAATGATCTGTACCAGAAAATATCTATGATCAACATTATGCAAGTTTTAGGCTCTGAAAAAATCTTAAAAGGTGCCATAAAAATACTTTGTAGAAACTGTTTCTTTTATCAACTGAATCACACAATTGCATATAAAATCATCCATGGTGGTATGTACATAAATGCATACATATATTAACCATTAATATGTATGTGCATGTATATCTATAAAAAGATAGAAAAAAGATTAAATCAGAATGCATACCACTGGTGTATCTCTCCTGTACAACACATAGTCAATACGTCGTTTTCCTGCTGAAGGAAACGTCAGAAGGTTACCCATCGCATCAGTTTTTAGTCTGACCTTCACTAATGTGTCCATGGACTGTTCATTTATGTCTGCATCCAGTAAATATCTATGCCGCAGGACTGGGTCATTCAAAGATGACTTTAATGACTCTGGACTTTTCACTGAAGGATCATGCATAAAAATCTGTTTGAATTCTGTCCCTGCAAGACAAATAATGGAAAGAAACAAACTCCTAGTTCAAAAATGAATCAATATTATACACGCCAAACAAACACACAGGAAACTCTACCATCTATTTGGGACAATGTTTATTGCACAGAAAATAATCTGATGCCAGTTTCTGTGACAGTTAAAAAAAATGTTACTTAACATTGTGCCTGAAGTTTTGGGGACACTCCAAATTAATGATAATTAATTGTTTGACAAAATGTCTGTCCTTCATTACACTTAATGCCATGATATTCGCATCCTTACCAACAGTCCAATCATGATCCTTCCCAGGAAACATTCGACAAGGATCTGTATACACATCAAAAACTGCATGTTCCCTGTTCTCTTTATCACCTGTGGAAAATATAAACAGCAAGTATTTCTACCTTGTTCTCTTTATCACATTAGGAAGAATCAACTAGTATTTTCAGAATAAAACATTATTTTCTTATTCATTTCAACAAGTTACTATGTTTTTGACATCTTTACTTAGTTTTCATTCATGTATTTTTTCTCTGAATAATGATCTAGAGGATTTGTTAACAAAGATTTGGACTTTTTTCTTTATTTTATCTGCTTAAAGAGAGAAGCTACAGAGTTACACATAGTTTTCCAGTCATCACTCTTTCCAGCTGACTATGAGAGGGGAGATAATTTAAATGTTAGCACTGGAAAATAAAACCATTTACAGTCAATCTGTGCTCTGTATTGTCAATATCATCAGTTTTATACGTTAATATAGTTTATAACTTCTTTCTCCCTTTGTGTTTGGGCTAAGTTTTATACTAAAGAAACTATATATAACAGCTACAAAGAAGTAATGTTGATTATACTATGATGAAACAACTCTACTTTCTCAGAGTTAAAAAGCATTTGAAATTTAAGTAAAAACTGTCAGCTTATTGAAAATATAAGTTAAGCACCAAAGTAAACTACCTGGTGATATGTTGTCAAAATTGAGGTCCCCACACAAAATGTCAAAGAGAACCTTGTCTTTGGCATCTTTCGTTTCCTGTCTGAATTCTTCAATCCACTTTAGAATTTCATCCAGTTGCTGACATAGAACTGAATGGGGACCTGCATACATGAAATAAACTGTATGGTATCACAAGTGCAAAGAATGGAGTTAATGCTAGTTTAAATTTAGTTTAAAAAAATAATAATGATAAAGCTTATACCTTACGTTTAAAAATGGATGATTTATTATACACTTTTAATCAAACTACATTGGTCTAATTTCCTGCACCCACAGATACAGCATGGGGGATTGGACATGACACGTGCGTGCATGAACACACACACAAACACAGCCAAATACAAATATACACACATGTACACTGAGGATGTCACAGTAGTGCTAGGTTTGTTGACCTGTGTCCGATGGCTTGCCCAGAGGGAGAGGGGGGCCACTTTATAGCAACAGAGGAAGGGACATGGGATGTGGTCATACACACTGGCTCGTATACACACACACAGGCTCACACACACACACAGCAAACCCACGTACATACTTGGGATGCTTCCCCGTACCCGACCATTCAACTCTGTGTCTGAGGACTCACTAAGAGAAAGGGAGACAGCTGATCGAGCCACCTAGTAATAGAGAAAGGGTCCTGGGACGTTCTAATGAATTCAGGCAAAAGAGGAATAAGGGAGTCAGGTGGGAGGCAACATGGGTTATTAAAAAGAAATAAACTAAAGATCCTTTACCAGTAGAAATTTTTATTTAGCAATAGAAGTCTAGAATTCGGCAACATTAGAGATCTGGTTACCAGTACACCACCTCTGAGGGCTTGGCAGGCCTCCTGGACACCAAGACTACAACAGGAAAATAAGGCACATGACTTTTTAGATGAAAGGGGAACATTTTATGAGCAGACAGGACATGCGGTCAAAGGTGTGACTGCCCTGCCTTAATCAAGATGTCTAGTCACCTCACTTTTGCTCACCCTGATAAGCCTGCAAATGGGTAGTGAAAATGTAGCCAACCTTCCTCTTAGCTGCCAACTCACTGCCTATGAGTACCTACAAAATACACAAAAAATATATTTTTAGAAATCATTTTGCAACTAAAAATTTTTCTGAAGCGAAGTTATGTATTTTTTTAGTATGCGGGTTATTTGACGCCCATATAAAAGCATGAAAAATAAACAAGAACATGATACAGAAAGGACTGCTGTATTTCAATTAAAGAATATTAGATTGTGACTCCGCAAAAGTCAAACAACAAGCAAATAATGTCATTGTTAAAAGAGGCATTTCACAGCCTATACAAGTGTGGACGGGAATTATTCTTACCTTAACCATAAGCAGACCTTTACTGGTAAAGCGACACTGTGCAACTGAGGTTGAAAAACACTTGAAATCAACTTTCAGCACAGGATGACGACTAGCAAATAGAAGGCCAGAGTTGAACAAAAAGTAGTTACTCTTCATTGATGTGATGCCAACATCATGAATAATGTATGGAAACACCTGTCAGCAAATACACAAGGCTAGCTATCAGGTTTAACAACCTAAACTGTATTTAAAATCTTAACAGCAAGACTGCTTAAATTGTGCATTCACTATTTCAAGATCAAGAAACTTTCTATGAGGTTATATCTCTACTGCTTGTGGAAGTCAGGATTTGTATTTCCCTTTTTTGGTCATTTCACCTCACTTTTCCAATCTTTACCACTTCAATAACTTTTTCATCTTCCAGAATCTAAGAAATAAAACAAAACTCTAGTCACAATATCAAAAGAATCAAAATCCACATTAGCGTTTAAAGATGTTATTAGCTCTGTTACCATCCACACCTTGTGAAGTTCTTTACGAAGAATTTTGTTATAGTTCCAGTCAAAAACTTCTTGTAAGCACAGGAAGTCAAGCTGTGGAAAATGTGCATCAAGACCTGCTGCAAAAGTGTTGTGTACTTGGACTTTTTTAGAATGGTCATCATTAAGTCCACTCAGTCCAAAAACTGCATTTTGCTCTGCAGCATAAAAGAACTGGTCCACAACAATCCGTTCTCCTGTGGTTCTTGCTCTGGTGCTACCATGTGAAATGTTGTTTATTCTTGCTAGAAACTCAGGAAGAAGACAAACGTTAGCTGTTGCTACTCCAAACTGATAACTCTTGTACTGAGAACCCTCCAGACTAGACAACACATGGCTTTCCCATGCTGATGTATATGCAGTTTTTATCACAGAATACTGAAATGGATGTCGCAGTAATGACAGTAAGCAACGAAGAGGGATGCAGCTCAGTCCTAGCGGAGCAAAAATCACTACCAATGCAAGATATACAGGTAAAAGGATCAGTCTTCGGAACAGCAAGATATGTGGCTTGTTTAGTTCATACGTTGTTGGTAAAAACAAAGATATAAGTCCGCTGAAAGCACTTTGCAAAGGCCAAACAAGGGTTGTGGCCATTACCATAAGCCAGTTAAAAGGCCAGGAAAGGCAATCAAATGGCTGTGTAAATGTTGTCATGGTTTTCTTTGATCTTTGGATCATCTCCCCTTTAGATCATTATTACAGCTTCAGTTTAAATATCAAATCTGCAATTGAAATAAAACACAATATTTCTTCTTGTATTCCATTCTGCTATATATGCAAATCACTTAAAACAATTGCACATTTCTGCTATTTGAAACCAACAATCTTCCATCAATATTACTACTGTTACTAGACTATATAAAAACAGTTAAGCAATTAAAATAACAGATTTTAACATTCGCATTATTTGGTTCTTAGCATGCATAGACAACAAAGAGGCTTGCATCTGCGGTGACTCTCGTGCACAAACACATTACAGTTATATATCTTTATACACATATAACCTGCGAACAATAGCAATGCGTGTGTTATGAGTGGGTTTTTTTTTAAACATATATAGAGAGAAAGACGGACACATTCATTGTGACGGAGTATGAATGCTGTTACCTGTTTAATAAACACCGCTGATCAGCACCTCTTCGATACGGTGCGAATTATTGCAATCATTGCGAACTTTGTGCTCGCACCGTTAAGGTCGTGCCGTTAGGTCAAAGATCGATTTTATCTCGTCATTCGATCAAGGTACTTATAAATATATGTATTTTATTATATTATATCCATCTTCAAGTGCATGGTTCATAACATACTTCGGTCAATGGTCGATTTTTTAAATTAAGTTTGTGATGAAGATGATATAGTATCAGTTTATAGCCAATCGAGTTTGCCGAAAGCCGCTGACATTGGTTGTTTTGCATGAAAGGAAGGCTGCACAGTGCAAGGAGAGGGTCACTTCGACCCAAATCCGTAACTTCGACCTAGCCATATCGATTTCGCCCCTAGAGTAAGATTGACTCCTGCCGTGACTTTTAATTGTCCCAAAACCTTAAGTGGAATCGACCCATGTTCAGGAATCGACCGCCGATGACACAAGTAGCCATTGAGTCAAACATTGCCAAACAGAGCTTTACGTTGTTCAAGCATTACACATAGGCAGCCATGTTAATAAAATGGCGCGAGTACACATCCAGAAAAATATATTCCACAAATTTCAAATATCCCATGATATCTCGAATCAAAAGTGACTCCCAAGTCCTTTTATCACAATCTTTTATTATCTGAATGCTTCATGAATTTTTCCTTCTGCGCTCGCATCTTGAATTATTTTTACCGATCACAGGTCATTTCGCCCCAAGACATATCGCCCTACCGCCTGAGTCGACCCAGTCACGACCATGCATCCAACACAGAAGGCCGAATCGACCCAGGCCCACACGAGTCAGTCACCCATGACACGACATGATATTGATAAAGCTTTTGTTTCGTTTTATTCTTTAGTTTGGAGATTCGTTTTAAATGTTTATGCTGACGATCACTTTAATTAACATCAAACAGTTGTCGATGCTCTGATATTCATTTAGCCTGCATTAAGTGCGTATCTGACTTCATTGTCTAACACTGACGTGACGCGTATATATATATCCATTTACAAAAAATGTTGATGTGTTGTATTCAGAACATGGTGGATTGGCCTGCGTACAGATCTCTATCTGCGAGCATCTCTATAATTACCAGTAATAAAGATTACTTATAGAGTGACGTACTCTTTATGGTTTACAGATCGAGCTTTGCACAAAATACACACAAACAGCATAACAAGGTTCTGCATCATCTGATCTTCGCAGGTGCACGATCTATAGTCAACAGGTAAGCCCAGTAGAACAAAGTTGCATACAGTAGTCATCTCGAGATCGTGAATTAAGTGACCAATGCTGATAAAATCTAATTCTTCCAATTATGTTGTGATTAACAGTGGATATAGACAGTCTGACAGAGACAGCTGAGGAGAATCCAGTTCACCATTATTTAAACACAGTCTGTGTCAACCAAATAATTTTTTTATTATGATGAAATTCAAGTCAGAATATAAACTGGTTTGTGAAGAAAATAATTAAGTTATGCAATGTCCCTGAAAATACAAAACTGAGTCTTCTGGTGACATTTTTTAATATAATTTTAATGCTATGAACATTTTCAAAAAAGAAGTCATAGGACTTTTGATAGGCCCTTAATAAAAGTCTGTCCCTGACTGACCAATTGATCAGATTCCTTCATTCAAAATTTTTTGCTCTCTCCCCGATCCACTGATGCAGAAATAACTTTCCAGTTTAAAGACTCTTGGTCCTTCATATACATTTTGCAATAACCATGTCCAGCAAGCCTTTCTTTATGTACAAATATCTGACTCACTCCAAGTTGACTAGTTCCAACTATAGTACAAATACCTGTTATAAAATCAAAGGTGCTAACACTAAAGGTATTTCAGCATTCCTGGTCCTGATTTAAAAAAAAAAAGAGATCTGGGGAGACCCCTTATGGATTAAACAAAAAATCATGCAAACTATTTCTAGTTTTAATAGTGAAGGGATCAACAGAATGAGGATAAAGATTTTAAACATGTTAAAATTGGTGCCCTATGACTGCTGATGGATCCATGGACTCCTGCTGAAGTACATGTACAACATACTTAAATACATACTCAGGTAACATATGTGAAATTCTGCATATTATTGGAACATGTTACATAAAGGAAAATAACATTTCCTTCTATCAATTATTTAAATCAGTGGTTGAACAGATAACAAAATCAAATATGATAGCTCGATCTGTATTGTAGAAAGCCCAATGTAGGAAATTAGTTTTCATTTGAACGAAAATAAAAAAAACTCATAGTTGTGAATGAGGAAATGGAGGTTCATCATTTAGTCCCACATCGTAGTCTGGATCACCTGCAATCTGTGAGCGACCAAAACTGTGATGCATATGAAGGTCAAACATGGTAGCTTTCACTGCAGGTAGCTTGACCATGAAGGACATCCATCTCTGAAGCCTTGGATATTGCAAAGCACCTGTTGCTCTCTGGTAGGTCAGTTCTGTGTTTCTGTTCTTGGTCAAAGAATGGTGTGGCATCACTTCAGGATTAACAAATGGTGATAAACGCTCAAACCATGGCCATATAAGATAGTCCAGCATGGTAGGCTTGTTTCCTGCAAGCAGGTATAATGTCAGCAATGAATGAATACACTCTTCATACTGCTGATGAATCCATGGAATCCTGCAGAAGTACGTGTACAACATACTCAAATACATACTCAAATCTGACTCTGGCTAGTAGACCGTTTACTGAACACCACACTTCCATCTTTATTGGTGAAAGGCTGATTTGCAACCTACATTTTGCAGAAAGAGATCTGTTAGTAGGTAATAAAGAACTACAAGATACAGAACATGATCACTATTGGACAAAACAGGCATGAGTGGCAAGCCTTGTCAGCTGCCATATCTGTCCATATGCTCCCCTCATATAACAGGTACCAGTCAAGGGACAAATGACTGACTGAACAGAGGAATATGAACACTATCATAAATCACAGAAATGTGCTTAATTACCTCCAAAAAATGGACCACTGTTTCGCTGTGTCAATTCTTGCTCATACATCTGCATTCCTACATGGATGGTAGCTTTGCCCTTTTCACTGTTGCTGTCTGAAGACCAGAGCTGGTAGATGGCCATCATAAACTGCAAAGAATCCAAAGAACAAGTCTTCATCTGGCAGCACAAGGATGGCGAACATTACCCAAGAGCCCTTACAAAACTTGAAGCTAGTCTGCATACTATTTCATTGAACAGACATGCACACATACAAAAATGGCTACTCGAATATGTCATTGTCTGCTCTTTCAAATTATAGTGGACAGTATATGATATGAATGTTTTCGAAAACTACATTATATGGCCAACAAACCTTGTCACAATAGTCCACAAACAAACGATCTCGAGCTTTCTGATATGGGTCAGCTGGGGTCAGAGGTTCCTGAGGGTAGACATCATCAAGATACTGGCATGTGATGACGGATTCAAACACAATACGACCATCTGAAAATTCAAGAACCGGCACTCTGCCCTTCGGGTTGCGTGCTAATAGCCAGTCTGTTTGCGTTTTAAGTGTACATTTATGGTTTCATAGCTGAAAAAGAAATATGACAAAATTTAACTGTGCATGACAGCTACTTTATATTGTAATTATTTAAATAAGATTGCACATTGATGGAGGTTAGAAGTTTAATCTGTTTTGAAAAATAAAATTGCTATTTTCAAAATGCTGGCATCGTTTTCTGCCTGAAATACTGTGCATGGTGTGTGGGCTCCAGAAAATCACCAGTAAGGTGACAACAGTATGTGGTATGTCAATAGCAAACTATTGTCGGAAACAAATGACACTATAGTTTTTGTGATCTGTTATAAAATAAGAGGAGGAATCGGCATCTAGTAGTTGTGTGTTCAAATGTGGAGCAGATTAGAGGGCCTGCACTGGCCTGTGGCTGGAAAACTGTCTATGCCCCTTTGCTAATGGGTCTTTGACGAGGGAAGGTGAAGGCACTGGGCAGAGAGGCCAGGTTCTGTCTTCCACATGACATGCTTTAGACATGATAAGCCATATGTATGTTCACTGTTCCTATGGCCTCTGTTGGATTCAATCTTTACCTCACTCAGGGTCTTTGCTTGAACTTATCCCCCATTCAATCATCGTCATACAAGTTAAACTTGTAATACAAAGTTATAACTTTGTGTCAGTAACATTAAAAGCCTACAATTTGTGAAATGAAGAGTTAAAGAACTAGTCTATGAATAAAATTTCAAATCAACTTACGGAATATTTTTGTGGGCTAGAACGAGACGTGTACGTTGAGCGTAAGGACAAAAACGCATGCTGTACAGTCGCAGAATACCAGGAGTGAGTGGTGGAAAAGGGAAACCTGTGTTTTAAACATTTGTACATAACTTCTCGTAGTTATGTCGTATATACGTATAGTACAAATAATTTGACACCGCTTTTCCACTATTGCGCTGGTACGTTATGAATCTCATAACAATTCTTGACGTAACTTAATATTTCTTAATTAATATTTTTATTTTATTTATTTATTTGACGAATATTTCTCGTCTGCACATTCTAGCATCTTTGAGCAAATATACGGAATACTGAATACTCGGCATCCTTCGTGTGATTGACATCTTCATAACAGCCAGATATAAACTGTAAAAATACTCTCCTCGCATAGTGAATAAAACAGTGTCGTTTGTGTTTACCCTTTTCAAATGTACGTTGTGTCATTTTTGTCACTTGCTTCGACATTAGAGATGAGATGTAGTTTAAAGCGTAAACTATGGTCCCTGGTTCAAAGTTCTTTTAGTTTATCCAAGGACCATAACTAGCCTAGCGTTCTTTGTCTGGCCAAATTCTCAAATCTCCATATTTGCAAAAGTAACTAAAGGAAGAGAGGGCGTGGTAGCTTGGACACAAGATGGCCAACTACGTCGACTTAAAACCTCGGAAAGAACTCGGAGGTTCATCATTTAGTCCCACATCATAGTCTGGATCACCTGCAATCTGTGAGCGACCAAAACTGTGATGCATATGAAGGTCAAACATGGTAGCTTTCACTGCAGGTAGCTTGACCATGAAGACATCCATCTCTGAAGCCTTGGATATTGCAAAGCACCTGTTCCTCTCTGGTAGTCAGTCTGTGTTTTGTTCTTGGTCAAAGAATGGTGTGATCATCACTTCAGGATTAACAAATGGTGATAAACGCTCAAACCATGGCCATATAAGATAGTCCAGCATGGTAGGCTTGTTTCCTGCAAGCAGGTATAATGTCAGCAATTAATGAATACACTGTTCATACTGCTGATGAATCCATGGAATCCTGCAGAAATACATGTACAGCATACTCAAATCTGACTCTGGCTAGTAGACTGTTGATAACTATATCATTACTAGACATTCTTGAAAAAAATTCAGCAAGCCATACAAAAAGAAATAGTTTAACCAGCAAATGAAGCTGCTTTTATTAATTTTAAATTTAATTTTCCATCTTCAAATGTCGATAACAATGAGAGAAAAAAACAATGATCTGGCTAAATATGAAAATTAAGAGAATACATTATGTGCAAAAGGCAAGGAATTCAGCCCTTTAAAAAATCCTCTGACGGTATCGTCGACAAGAAAAACCTAGAGAAATTTTGAAAAGTGATTTATGTTGCTAATGGAGGAATATGGTGGAGGAATTGCTAGCAGAACAGGCTGGCTTCAGACCAGGTAGGAACACAGTTGAGCACATCTTTAACTGCCGCATCCTGATAGAGATGCATCTTCAGCACCTGTTGGACAGAGCCTGGTATAAAGGGCTTAGTAATATGATGGGAAAATTCCACATTGAAGAAGGCCTTATCCAAGTCATCGAAGCGGGATAACCGAAGGAAAACTTACTTTGCACGACAGTAGGTGTACATCAAGGATGCCCCCAATAACCTATGCTGATCAACATCTTCTTAGAGAACATCATGCATGAAGCCCCCCATGAACACCACACTTCCATCTCTATTGGTGAAAGGCTGATTTGCAACCTACACTTTGCAGAAAGAGATCTGTTAGTAGGTAATAAAGCACTACAAGATACAGAACCTGCTCACTACTGGACAAAACAGGAGTGGCAAGCCTTGTCAGCTGCCATATCTGTCCATATGCTCCCCTCATTTAACAGGTACCAGTCAAGGGACAAATGACTGACTGAACAGAGGAATATGTACTCTATCATAAATCACAGAAATGTGCTTAATTACCTCCAAAAAAATGGACCACTGTTTCGCTGTGTCAATTCTTGCTCATACATCTGCATTCCTACATGGATGGTAGCTTTGCCCTTTTCATTGTTGCTGTCTGAAGACCAGAGCTGGTAGATGGCCATCATAAACTGCAAAGAATCCAAAGAACAAGTCTTCATCTGGCAGCACAAGGATGGCGAACATTACCCAAGAGCCCTTACAAAACTTGAAGCTAGTCTGCCATACTATTTCATTGAACAGACATGCACACATACAAAAATGGCTACTCGAATATGACATTGTCTGCTCTTTCATATTATAGAGGACAAGTATATGATATGAATGTTTTCGAAAACTACATTATATAGCAAGCAAACCTTGTCACAATAGTCCACAAACAAACGATCTCGAGCTTTCTGATATGGGTCAGCTGGGGTCAGAGGTTCCTGAGGGTAGACATCATCAAGATACTGGCATGTGATGACGGACTCAAACACAATACGACCATCTGAAAATTCAAGAACCGGCACTCTACCCTTCGGGTTGCGTGCTAATAGCCAGTCTGGTTTGCGTTTTAAGTGTACATTTATGGTTTCATAGCTGAAAAAGAAATATGACAAAATTTAACTGTGCATGACAGCTATTTTATATTGTAATTATTCAAATAAGGATTGCACATTGATGGAGGTTAGAAGTTTAATCTGTTTTGAAAAATAAAATTGCTATTTTCAAAATGCTGGCATCGTTTTCTGCCTGAAACACTGTGCATGGTTTGTGTGCTCCAGAAAATGACCAGTAAGGTGACAGCAGTATGTGGTGTTGTCAATAGCAAACTATTGTCGGAAACAAATGTCACTATAGTTTTTGTGATCTGTTATAGAAATAAGAGGAGGCGTCGGCACCTATAGTAGTTGTGTGTTCAAATGTGGAGCAGATCGAGGGCCTGTGGCTGGAAAACTGCCTATGCCCTTTGCTATATGGGTCTTTGACGAGGGAAGGTGAAGGCATTGGGCGGAGAGGCCAGCCCTGCGTACCGTAACGCGGGCGCTCACTCACTTTAACGTGCACAGTTAGAAAAATGTGATCATTTGTGCATATATTTATTATGCGGTTCTGCAGTGTTTATTTAAATTGGTGTTGCTGCATACATATACAACTTAATTGCTTTGGATTGTCCTTGCAGTTCACACTGTCCAGTGTACGTGTTTTAAATTGTGTTCTCAATGGTTCTGCTTTTTTTGTGGGCACTGCTCGCCGTTCCAGATGTCGAACAGCATCATCCGTCCGACCGTGAAGAAAAAAAAAACACGCCTGAGTGACACAAATGTGTCAAATTATGTACTTCTGTGGTGACAGTGACACCATCCCCTAGGTCAAGGACTCTCGGCAAATAAACATCCACTGTGTCTGAGGAGGTTACGCTCTGTTTTTTTAAAGGCCTATATTATTGCTCACCGACTTACTGTAGTTGCTTGACGATCGGCTTTTTGTAGGAGCAGCGTTTGAGGTCAAACAATTAAAACACACCTCGTGTGTTGTTTTCTGCTACAGAACAGATATAGCTATACAATACAGTACAGCGTATCAGCGATGTTACAAGCCCGCGTTTGTGGTGAGATGAGGGGCAGTATAGTCCGGTCGAAATTCACGGCACTCTGCAGATGACTTTCTCATCTAAATGCCGGTCCGTCGTCACTTCCCTGCTCGACCCGTCAACCACATATCAGACTGCTGTTTCGGCGACACAGATTCTAAGAAAACAAGAACCACAGCAGTTGTGTTATGGACATCTATTAACCTGTAGAGTACACGGGCATAATTATTGAAAGATCCTTTTGTATCTTTAAATAGGAAATGTGTTCATCGCTCATTATTAACGGAAGTGAACGCTGTTAACAGACGCATTGACACTATACCGTCTCGCAGATCCGTGTGATATAGCAATAGTTGTTGTTGGCACGGTTAAACCACAACAGCATATACCAGATGACAAGGAAAACCAAGCTAAAGCTGTTCAAACAAGATAAAGTCTAATATCACCTCGTGTACACACCTGGCTTCCACAACCGCCAGGTGTATTGTTCCAGGGAACCCATGCAACAGCTTGCGGATTACCCCTCCCACAATTCTTTCGTGTCACACATCCTACTCCCACCCACCTTGCAATCGGTGCACTAGCTTCTCTTTTGTTTTGAACATGACAGTTTATTTATAGAAGACTGAAAGTGCAGAGGTAATTGCATCATGTATGAAGGTTACTGCTGCCAAGAAGTGTATACAATCAAAACAACCACAGCCAGTCGAGTCCTTATGTCACAATGTTTAGTAACTTAATCCTGTAACAAATATATATTTTGCTATCGATAATTACAATATACTTATACTATATGTCCGCCTCTATTTCTGTTAAAGAAAGAGACGAACAGATTGAACAAGATTAAAGCAATGACCAATGGTTTACCATTATGAGTGTGGCCGTGATTGAGTGTTTTCGTGTGTGTTTTGCTCGTGTGTGTGCCAGTGAGTGTTGAGAGAAATGATCAAGGGTCGTATACAGTTATTTTCGCCACTCCCGTCCGCGTCTTTTTCACAACACAAATCTCGTTTTTGGCTCAAATGAAAGAAGAAGCGTTGGCAAAATTTTAAGGATATTCTAACGTTCATTTCCAGGTTAAAGTTGGACCCTTGTTACCTACGCCTAGGTGTGGTGTCTCAGGTACACGACAAAACAACACAGGCTAGGGTCTTTACAGTATGTTAAACGTTTACACTTGTGACTGTCAACTCCCGCACAGCCATGACGTACCAGGACCTGCCCACCTTTTCAGCCAATCAGAAGCGTCGCCTTCTTTCGAGCCAATGGACGTCGAGCTCGGTCAAGGTGACCAACTGGCAAAGTCGTAGTGGCGTAAACAGGTCGACTTGCCGTAGGAACAGCGGTACGTGCATGTAGTCCTCAGTTGGAGGACTTGTGCATGCTTGAACTGTGGGCAGCTTTTTTTATGCATCGAATTTCTCTCATCATAAATCTTCATTGACCAGCGGAACTAGTTCTCTTCCCTTCTTCTGCAACACTACCTTACGTGCAATCGAGTTCGATGTACATGTGCTGAACCATCAGTCACGTGACCAAAGTTTTGGAATATTTTTTTTCCTTTTTCTTTTTCATCTTTCCTGTATCATCAGTGCTTTGGTTGACGTGGTTGACTGCAGACTGATAACCATCACACGGGACCTGGCACCGGTTAGAACCGCTGCACACCTGGCACACCTGGCAAGGTAAGTACATGTATACAGGTGAAAACAGCGTGGGGTCTAGAAAAATAGCTTCACGTTCACTGTAGAACCCAGTATCACGCTACCCGTAGTCGCTGATCCGTGGCGAACGCATGGACGATGACCATCCACCCCCAAAATAAGACAATAAGACCAGTTGGCAAGGCTTAGGTAGTGTGACCCCGATGTGACCTTTACCAGCCAAGGCCATGTCTCACGGCGGAACACAAATCCTTCCAAACATTTACTTGTAAGTGGCGACATTTCAGTACACAGTTTGGCCAGTCGTCTGTGTTACGAGAGACACATCACTGAAACATCATTCGATGGCAAAGGTGAAGAAGAGGACAAGGCTAAAACGTCTGTCTTCGTGACACGTGCAGGTAGAAGAACTACAGCCAGCTGTGCCGATGAAATGTGGAAGCGATTTATTGATCGATACTGTCCTTGCCCATACTTGTAAACAATCATGTGACTGCATCAAATCTATGTATAAAGGACCCAATGTGTAAAACATATGAACGTAAAACCTTGAGTATATATAAACAATAGCTTTTTACTTTTTATCTAAACTACAAGCAACAGATCTCAAAGGATTTCCAAACCACATGCAAAATTACTTCTAATGGGAATTAAGTTTTTATTGTTGCATTCGAGTTTTTCACAACACAAAACTGTGTGTTTGCTACTTGCCGTTTACCTGACAGTATATCCAAACACGTATCTTGTGCGCGCGCACACATACACACGTTCCAAAATCGGTAGTACACATTTTAGCTGCTGTACTGTTATGTATTTAGTTTCGTAACAGATTCCAATTCCCAATGAATAACTTCTTTCCGTCGTTCGCAAAATGAAAGTCATCAAAGAAGTCCATCGTAACGCGCACGGTGAGAGGTGATAACCGTGTCGTCTTTGAAGCACATAGATGCTTCCATCTAACATATTTCTTTATGTCAGGTTGGGTGTAGCTTTCATTGCTATTTCTTATGATGCCTAATTATTATGCTTCCGCATCTTATGTTGGCTATGACCTTGAGAACTATTTATGAGGCCTAATTCAATCAGTTTGCCAGTTCTAACATTATTTGAAATAACTGTTTCTTATAGTTTGTGGATTTTAATACTTATAACGACATGGCAGCCACATAAGCTATATTATTACGGCGGTCATATAGACGCCAAATTAACGTTTTCATGTGTCACATAGGCTGTAGCCTTTGACAACTATTTCTTACAGACAGCTAATTAACACCAGCTATTTATAAATCTGATAAAGAGAGTGTGCTGTCCATCTCGTTTATCCGTTGTTACGAGTTTACCAATCAAGGACAAAAACAGTTTCAATCATGTTGTATACGCCTGTCCCAGAGTTACACGGGTGGGCAAAGTACGGCCTGTGGACGTCTTCGAACCTTCCCGTCTGCCAGAGTGTGAAGTGCACTTGTTTTCATTCGTTTATTCACACTATATTAGTTTAATTGAAATTGAATTTATCAAGTACAAGAGCAATAGAAATCGGCAGTTCGAAACATTCTAACACAAGTACAAAAATAACAAATAGCATGGCTGACATATCTGACAGCCGTTAGAGAGGAATACAAAATAAACTGAAAATCTTATATTGAATGTTTACGTTACTGAAATCTCAACCGTGCAGAAATCCATATTCTTGATTTAAAAAAAAAAAAAAAAAATCGTGATCGCGCTGTCTAGTAACGCAATGACGACAGACCGCGACAGACTTATCTCCACTTTGTGATTACCTCCCGTGAAAGATTTTATATCTGCGAGTTCGTGATTTCTGTAAGTTGCCCACTTTACCTTTGGCATAGGGTTCGTACGTTTATTCCCTGTTTGCTGATTTATCTATTTTGTTCTATTTCAATATTTGCTGGAACACTCCAAGAAGTCAGTAGTGCAAATGTAGTTACTGTTATTGAACTGAAAACTGTGATGCTGGCAAAAAATGTCGCGGCTTTGCCTGTCACTTTGTGTCAACTGTTTCAAAAGAGTTTGCTGCGGGTCAGGTACACATGCCTGCACCAAGGTATGGTATTGCCGTATTGATGGAATCACTATAGGCTTGCACGAAAAAACAAACAACTGAACTCATTGGAAGCGTCATCAGCACTGTTAGACTCTGTGTGTGTGCGCGCGCGTTTTTGCAGACAGACAGGCAGACAAGAAACAAAATAGTAAATCGAACTTCGTCGACGATGTTATCGTTAGGTTGATAATTTAATTTACTCGCACTTCAGAACTAAATGAAACATTAATCAAAAATCCACATTTCGAGGATACTGTGTTGTATATCATCATACATTACCTTAATATCCCTGAGTATGTCAGAAAAAGTCTCGCAAGCAAACGTTGCAAGCGATGGTGTCTTAACAAAGAACATTGTTGCTCTTTTGTTCGAAGCCAATAGTAGCGTCACTTTGTAAGCAAAAGAACAGTACAGCATTTTGTTTATTTAGGGAATGCTATCTCATCAGCAAAATGTCATGGTACAGACGAAGTCTTAAGACCTTAACAATGTTTACTTGCTGATGGAACCATTTTGTGTCCGTCCTGGCCTTCTGTGATGATCTCCTAACCCTATCTCGTCTTAGGTCTTTCTCTTCTTCCTACACTTCTTGTCTGAGTCCATAATTCTGAGCTCTTTCGTCTGTGCAGACATATTTAGACATCTTTCCCAAGCTCTTTCTCTGAGTAATATGCACATTGTTGTCTCTTGTCTGCTTTTATCATCGCATTGCAATCCCTATATAGATATTACCCTTTCGTCTAATATTTGTGCGTTTATATTATCCTGCAACTATTAAAGAGATGTTATGAAAAGCATGTCATCATTTCTCCTTTCAGTCATCCTTTCTCACTTTATCCTTTTGTCATATATAACCTTTTGTGGATGTAAGGACTTTTTGTTTCTCCGGTGTACGTTCGTGAGCAGCCTTCTCTGTAGTAGTAGTACCGTAAATGTCGGACTATAAACCGCGACTTTTTCCCTAGCTTTAAACAGCGAGGCGCATTTCTCAGATTCCGATTAATTTTTCGATGAGCCTTATGTTAAAGTGCTAATGATTCAGCAACTAACTTTCTCGACTGGACTCAAAGCACTTTATGCATTTACGGGAAAGTACACAAAGACGCGGGTGTACATATCATTATGATCTCATTTTTTTTTCCCCGTAGTGGATCGGTGCCATTAAAAAAAACACACACACATCACGAACTTATATCCCCGTCCATGCACACATAGAAAACCCCACCTTACAAGCTGTCGACATTGTTTCTGCAAAATGTCAGAGGCTCAAGGCTAAAACAGTTCATTCTATTTCAGTTTCTGATCACTGGTGACCTTGGAACAATGGGGTCAGTGCTCGCAAAACAAAATGAATTTCTGAGAAACAGCGTTTGAGGGAAAGAGTGGGGCCGACAGAGAGGGAGGTGGGGGAGTACCTTACGATCGACTGCCACAACATACGGTACAGCTGAAAGGTGTTGAGCTGACATTAACAGGTCACACGCTTGTGAGTCGCAAAAATAAAGTTGGAAGCCTTTGTTGCCACAAGCTAGCTTTCCCAGACACTCCTGTTCCACTTCTGAACTAAGGCAAAATAAAGGAGATCATTTCGAGATATGATGTAAACATGAACACGAAAAGTTGTGAGCCTTGTACTACTGACATGTCGTAGTTCAGCTGGGTCTTTATGTATCTGACTTTTCTACATCGATATCTTTGAGATTTGCAATGTCCTTTCTTGAGGGGGTGGGGGGGAAATGGTGAGGTACACGAACTCTAAGACAAAGGTCAAAAGTTCAAATACTCAGCACCCTGCACATTTTGAGGATACAGCGGATTTTACTCGTTTATTCCAAAGCTGACTTAGAGTTGGTCAATCGACTGGAACCTTACGACACATCCTCAGCTGTACCCTATGCGACTTTTGGTCTCTGTTGACGCATCAGTAGTCAACAAGGTTGGTGTGAAATGTTGCGGGCATTGGCTATGAAGAGTTTTGCTTAGTTCACAAGTTCATGATGAGTTCAAGGGCGTCCTCTGGCTGCGAAAGTGCTTGTGTTTCCATTCCATTTATAAATATAAATATTAGTTTCGGTAAAGTGGCCCGTACGGAATGTTTTACCTACTAGGTTAAGGAGCCAATAAGAACCGCCAAAGCTACAAAATTTCTCGAAGCTGTGTGTGTGGAAACGCTCTTGTAAAATGTTTCACTAAAGACTTTGCGTTCAGGGACTCAAGCTGCCCTTTAGAATGAATTCAAAATTTTCTCATCCACTTGGGGGTAATCTCTTACATATGAGCGCCTGGACTGTCACTGTTATTCTATAATGAAAGCCTCAGGATATGACAACCAGATGCTTAAGTGGCTAAAGAAATTTTATTTTTCAGAAATTAGTTCTTGTCGGTTGGTTTTCTCCGTTTTGTTTTTTTTTTTTTCTTTTGTCAAAGGTCATGTAATTTTGCTTTGTTTAGCTCCACCCAGAATGTTTTCATCGATGACTCACGATTGTGCATGCTCGATGTGTCCGATATGAAAGGCCGTGGAGAAACATCATGGTCACCTTGTCCCCGTACCATGCATAGAAAGAGGCCAAATTCTCGATATCACGAAGGTTCATACAAGTCTGACGAACATAAAATGGTTTCGACTCTGACAAGTAGGCATTGCTGCTTATATCACTGATGGTAGTGATTATTTGTTTTGTTACGTCATTCTGCGTTGTGTTGGTGGTTGTTGTTTGTCTGACAACCGAGAAGGAAGTGTGTGCGGGAGGGGGCGAGGTGTTCAAGTAGATTCTTAGAAATACTGTCTGACAGTTTTACGGAATTAAGGTCCTTGCTGGGTCCTTTTCCGCCTCGTCACTGGGCACGAACACTTTCCTTCATTTGCGCAACAACTGGACATCGTTGGTCTGGCTTTGTTTGACTGAAATGGTTCTGACATCGACAACACTCAACACCGAAAAACAGTAGGTCGCATTTTTTTTTTTTTTTTTTTTTTTTGTCAGCAATAATTCTATGGCATGTGAATGTACGAGGGGTGTCGCCACGGAGAGAACTAGAACTTACTGAGTAGGCCTAAGCCCATCTCAAAAGAACGTGAACAACAGCAGCTATCATCATTAACATCTTCATGAACTGAAGTGTGGACAATAAAAATTAACTTTCGATAGTACAGTTATGTAAGATATACAGCAACAAACAGCAAGCATTATCTTACAGAAGAACATCAACAGAAACTGAGGGAATTGTAATGAACACCTGAATGATGGGCCATTAATGGTGTACACAGCCACATAAAGTGAGAAACATCAGAGAGAGAGAGAGCACGGTCACCGTGCCCTTAAACTATGCAGACAGGGGTCAAATTTTTGACTTACACAACGCACACATTTGTGTACATTCCTGGTGACAGTGATTGTTTTTGAAGGTGGCAACCTGTTTCCACCTGATGCCATTCCATATGCTGTGGTATCGTTGTAATGTTTAAAGTTTATCGTCGAGCTCTTCCAGCGTGTTTCATCAGTCTCCGTGCCCCTAGTGGGCAGACATCTGTGTAAAATCTCCCTCCCTTGTCGACGGTCGACGAGGTGAAATATGTATTATTCGACTTCTTTCAGATGACTAAGGCTGGGTTTTCTCCATTTATAGGACTATATGCGTAGACATATTGATACAGTTTATTTATTGCACACTACAAAGCATAAACAGATTAATATTATGTCCCAAAAGAACGGAAAGAAAGAAACACGGACTTTTTGTACTCGTCTGTGGAAAGACGTGCGTGCTTGCTGCAAGAGGTCTCTGTGCATTCGCGCAGCGGTTATTGTCTGTATTTCAGCTGTCTAAAATGTTACTTATGACATAGCGTGTATAGTGTGAGTATAAACAGTAGCTACAGATGCTGGACGGCTACCTGTGAAAAGAGCCGGAAGCATTACATTGACCACGTGACCTCCGTAGCAGGTATGAAAAGGACGCTAATTTAATGCAAATACTTGTTCGTAGAGGCCATTAGAAGGGCTTGAAGTGCATAGTTTATTATACTAAACACTGGTTCTCAACGGGATGTGAAGCGTGCATTGTTCATTACGCTAGTCGCCACATCCGGGTCAGCAAACGCGAATCGAATGACCAAGAACTTGTATTACTGGACTGCTGGCAGACGATTTGTTTTTCCCCAGTTGACTGTTAAAACGAGGCATGAGACTACAAATTTTCCGGTTTATTCACAATTCAGATTAACTACTAAAACGAGGCATGAGACGTCAAAGCTTCCGGTTTAGTCACATTCTTTGTTTAGGCTCGCCGAGACTAACAGCGGATCACTTCGCGTTGGTCTTGGCAGACAGCAATCCACCTATAGACGTCCTTGAAAGACTGTTTACTGCAAAGTCGCAGTTTACTGACTTGTACAAGGGCATCTCTTACCTTCTATTTATACATATATAACAATAGAATTCCTGAGATCGGAAACTTTGAAGAGCGCGTGAAATAGTAGGTTGTTGAGACAGCGACTCTTCAACGCGGATTTGTCACTAGATGAACGATTTTTTTTGTGATACAATGTATCGCTTGAGGTACATCCTCCCTCCCTATGTGTACTTGTTCTTTTTCAATACACTCACGTGTTTCTGCTGTGTCTGCACTCGTGTGCATGTGTCCTTGTACATTCAAAGCTGTTCATCCGGAAATCGACGGCTTAAGCCATATGGAACGACCAGTCACCTGGGAGGGGGCGTCCTCCTCTCCCATTACGTCCGCAGTCTAGGAAGTTTGTAGGCTTCGCGTGAGTCTACATCACACCCACAGCTATAGTTAGTGTCTTGTAATCGTCTATGCTCCGTGCAGCGACCATGTGATCAAGCCTCGTATGTTTTTTCTTCATCTTTTTTAATATCGCCATGGCGCACACAGCTAGTTACTGAAATAGTGGTTGAGTAGAACCAGCGGAGAATGTTGATATATACCAGTAGGCCAGCAAGATGGTTCAGTTGTCGGTCGGAGTATACAAAATACAGTTTTATTCACTTTGGTTACTATGTATTAGTTAAGAAAGTGCGTTTTCACTGGCTAGTGTCAGCACTATGCAGCTTTCGCTTAATTGCTTAACAAAAAAACAAAACAAAACAAAAAAAAAAAAAAAACCCACCGCGGTACAGAAAGTCTGATGGAAACGGTACATCTTTCCAGTGTTGTCAGGCTAGCTGAGAATGCACCGATGATCGCCATGGCGAGAACTATTGACACTAATGAAAATGACAAAAATAAAAGTCCTGCAAGTTTGATTGATCATCTATAAATAATTACAGAAAATAATTTAGCCGCTTTCGCAAATCTGACTTCGTTAACCGTTTTGATTAGCTCATTTTTCTAAGTTATGGAAAGGGTTAGGGTTAGTTGATGGAGCACATGGATAGACGTGGTAGCCGACAGTATTCAGTCCATCGCCTGAGTAAAACATTGCTTTCTGTGAGGTGGCCATTGGTCTTCGATGACTGAGGTCTTGTGCTGATCTGTCGTAGTTTATTCTTCTTAAGGAAAGCAGAATAAAATCATCCATGCAAAGCCATCATACTACTAGTCTAGTAGACACAAATCCAAGCTTTTCGCTTCTGGTTCAATTATGTGTATTATGCATCTAGTTCAAGAATGAAAACATCAAAGTCGATGACACTGCTGAAAAGAGAGAAAGCAAGTAGACATTATATTATTTGAATAATATCTCAATGCAGATTTCTGCTACATTAAAAAGAGTACATTCAAAATAGAATAGGGAAAAGAACGCTAGTAGAAGAAAAGTGTTGTGACAGAGACTTTAGACCTATTGTCACGAACTGAAGGAAGAAGGGAAAATGTAGGTTGTAATGACCCCCAGGAATGTATCAGTCGGTGAACTTGTTTAAAAAAAAAAAACCCCCATCAAATTTGTAAATTTAGAACGTCTGTATCATGAAAAAAAAGAGTAGATAAAGGTAGTCCCGTGAACGTTTGTTCGCTGGGGAGAAATTATTAGACTGCGCTTATCTCGTGCCCAGCTTTGTCTTTCTGTCTGTCTGTCTGTCTCTCTCTTTGTGAGAGAAAGAGGACGTGGCCATCTCCTATTCCTTGCTGGCTTTCTTGCCTCAGCCCTCTATAGAGTCTGGTACTCAATCATACAGCTTAAAATTCAACAATTGCCAATGACTGGATGTCAACATGAATAAATATGATATGGCAAAAATTGAGGCAAAGAGAGATAACCTATGCTGAAGGCCCTCTACTAGAGAGGTCTTTTAAAGTGCTGACAATAGATACATGGACTAATTTTATTCCGCACCGACAGCCAGGTCAGAATCTAATGGACTGCGCGTGCACGGCTGGTTTATCTGAAAGGAAACATTTCCACATATTATTAGTTTTGTACTATGGAAGATAAAAGGGACAAAACCTAAGTACCTCGAGAAATCGCCCACCGAAGAAGTGTCGCAATCATCCCCATACTGGACCTTACGATCATCGCTGTCATGGTGATTTGGATGATAATACTGGGGCAGAAACCCTCGCACCACAGACCTGGTGACTGTCATCTGTGTGTTTACCAAGGAAGAATAAAGGCACACGACCTGGTTACTTATCTCTCGTACAAGCAGTCCTTTTTTTCCCCTTGTTTAAAGACACGGGGTTCTTAGGCAGAACACTCCTACTTTCATCAGCCATCGCACTACATTTATCAGCACACCGCACCTGGTCGCAGGATCGCGAAGAGGGTTCTTACAAAAATGTCTTTCTTGGACGATGCGCGCAGAAAAGTGAGTTACTTTAGACATGTGTAGGTTAAAGGTCTGTTTAAAAATATATGAACATTTGGGATGGGGTCAAGGCAACCCGTACAGTCGATTTTTTTTTGTTTTTGTTTTTGTTTTACTGTAAAAATTCTTTCATTTCTATTTTTCCTAAACAACGCCAGCACAAATACTTCAATAAAGTCACTGTTTAAAAAAAATCCAGTCACACGTGCTGAGCAATCTTTGTCCAACAGTATTTACCTGTTGCTTTTTGCAGGATCGTTTAAAAGCTGCTCACAGACACAATAATAGAAACATCTGGAACGGCCCTACGCCCTCAGACATGGATGAGATTAGGTCGAAGAAAGCACGACTCAGGTGGGACGTCAGGGCGTCTGATTTTGCCAGGAACACCTTTAACCCGATACGAAGCATTGTGGACGGAATGAAGCTGACACCGAATCCCCGAAAACAAATGATTAGTCTCTCGCTTGGTGAGTTGTCTGAGATTTGTTTTTCGAATTATCTCTAGCGCCATAAATTTTTCGTGGTTCGTTCTTGCGGTACCTTCTTAATGTTCTCTTAAGTCTGTCTTCTTTTCGTTTCACCTTCTTCACTGGTAGCACCGAGAAACTCATCATATCTGCAGCATGTTCTAAAGCTGCCCTCTGTTTTTTAAAGGTAACACCATATAAATATCAACTAAAAATCTTTTACCTTGAAATGTTTTTGTGTATGTATTAAAACTATGAAATCATCTGAGAAGTATCCTGGTAAAAAAAATTACCTTTGACCATTCGTATCTTTGTCCACTCTCATGAAACGTGTCAGATGACCAGTTTTTAAAATTTTCTCAGAACACAAGAAAATATTCCAGTAACAAGCTGTTTTGTTTTTAAAGCTGTTTCAACAGCGAAAGAACGAAAAATAAACCCTGTTTAGTCTATGCAAGTCCCGATGGGAGCTTTGTGTAGAAAAGTACACTTTGTCAAAATTACCTTGCTTCTAGTATTTCTTGTTCTTTAGGTGATCCAACCGTCTTCGGAAACTTACCGAATCCAGAAACAGCCGAAGATGCCATAATCAGTGCAGTGAGAAGCAGAAAGTACAACGGCTATGGTCCTTCTGTTGGTGAGTTCTGGCAACGTGGTCAGCTTGGTCTTGTCAAAGCGATCTCGTTTGCTGAGATGAAATCGTGGTTTGGCCCCAATAGTGGCATTTTGTTGTATTCTAAGCTTGACTCCTCGTTGAGAAAGGCGTCAAAGTTTCTAAACGACCAAGGATATTTCTCTTAGTGCGATTATTTTTCTATTTTAGTCGATGAAGGAATATTGAAAGTGAGCTCAGTACCCATCAACGACCAGGTGGAAGATCCCTTTCAAACAACAGTGAGAGTTCGCCAGGGCTGCCCCTTGTCGCAATTCAACATCTTCCTATGCAAAATCTCCTCCTCGACCATCACACCTCCGTTTCCATCACTTGTGCAACCTCCGCTTTGCAGACATCGACATGATGGCAGACGAATAGACTGATATACAGGATGGAGATCATCATGGACAAGAGCAAGGTCTTAGTCAACATCGCCGACCATGACAAAGCTGAGTACAGCTCGAACCCTATTGAAGCGGAAAGTATCCAAGCATTCAAAACCAAATGCTTGATGAAACTGCTCCAAGCCTCTTACCAAGAACACCAACGAAACCAACGAATTCGTAGCCCACCTTGTGGTTCATGTGGAAACCCTATTTGCAACCGCAAAAAAGGCGCAAGCTGATCCGGTTCAGCCATCTCGCCCGGCACAACACCCGTAGGTGGACGCTGCCGAGGGAGACAGGGGAAGACCTGGATGGCGATCATGACGGTTTGTGTCAGCTGCTCCACGCAGGATCTGATCTGTTTAATACCGCCCAGAACCGTCCTAGGTGGCGAATCTTGGCAATTCCTGTGACTAGTCCCGTCTTCTCCACTTCCCCCGACGACATGCATCAGCGGTAAACAGCTAATACCAGTCAAGAGACGGATGATGATGATGAAGAATGTTGTTAAAACATAGCTTTAGCAAAATTTAAAACTACTTCAAAATCAAGTGCATATGTACTTCATTTCTACCTTCCTTATTCCCAAATTTCCCATGGAAAAAAATACAAAATTTTACTTTGATAAATTGTTTATTTTTTAAAACAGCATGTCAAATTGCAGTCTTAAGAATATCAATAAAACAGTTCAAATATATTAAATTTATTTAAAAAGTATTGGTTAGTTTGATTTAAAAGTATTGTACAGAGCACATATTTTTCAAATATCTGGGCTCTGTACAAGACAGCATTTCCCCAAATCTTAGTAAATAACACCATTCTTTCATGATACAGGCATATCATGTGATGCTAGTGATGCCTAATTTACAGAATTTACTTTTTTTTATGTGTAAGTGTAACAAGGAGCAAGAAACCTTGCCTTATTCACTATCATGCTATATTGGATGTTATGGAAATGTTATGTTGTGACAACAAAGACTTACAAATTCTGTCCATGTTTCAGGTTATGAAAATGCCCGAGCAGCCGTGGCAAAGTATGTTTCCACACCTTCATCAGCAGTTGAAGCTAAAGTGAGTTAATGATAATCACATTTTTCATTATTTAAATAATCATCATTTTCATTTTTCAGTTCTATTTTTTACAATTAATGTATAGAAGAACAAATGCAGATTTTTAAAACAAAAGCTTTTGTTGAACTTAACATTTCCAGGAAGGTTTCAGTTATGAGGCAGAAAATTATAACAAGCTAAAGTTTTAGGTGAAATATCTGAGATAACTAATTTCCAATAAATTTCAACAGGCACATTCATTGAAAAAAAAAAACCCCACTCATTACATTATCATTCCAAGCACAATTTTTAAAATGGCTTTTACCATGGTAATGTTTATAATTTGTTATTGTACTTCACAGTAAAAATATTAGCCAAGCATTTTCTCTGCAGGATGTAATTTTATGCAGTGGATGCTCAGGAGCGCTTGATCTCTGCATAACTGCATTGGCCAATCCAGGACAGAACATCCTTGTGCCTCGACCTGGTTTCTCCATTTACAAAACACTTGCAGAATCCCTGGGAGTGGTGATCAGAACATACGATTTACTGGTACAGCTGTGACTAATACTCTTAACGCTCATGTGTATGTTTCTTTTTAATAAAACCCACAAGTACTGAAGATGAGCTAATGGGAAGTGATTTTTAAATTGTCTGAACGTGTTGTCTACCTTTGAAGTTTCCAGATTTGGACTCAAAATCCAAGATCTAAAGAATTATCTTTTATACAACAACGTACTCTTTTGCTCATTCCTTAATTCTTCACCTTCATTCATGCACTTCGTTTATGTTTGCCACAGTGTTATTCATTTACTGATGGTTGTGTTTCTTCACTGTATGGTTGACTGTTCATTCATGCATAGTGCATTACATATGGGAATTACATATAAACTCCCACATGGGAAAATGCTCTACAAATTCGATTATTATAATAATTATTATCTTTAACTGTGTTGGTAAATGATAATGAATCTTGCCACAAAAGAAGCAATAATCCTGATTGAAACTATCTTGGTATTCTTTTTTTCAGCCAGAGAAATCATGGGAAGTGGACCTGCAGCACCTTGTTGAGTTGATTGACTACAATACTACGGCCATCATAGTCAACAACCCTTCTAACCCGTGTGGTTCAGTCTACAGCAAGGAACATCTCCTGGCCATAATAGATATTGCTGCCAGATACAAAGTTCCTATCATTGCAGATGAAATCTATGAACACTTTGTAAGCTTTTTTTTTTCTTTTTTGTAGGGATGAAAATACTGGTTATGGGGATAATAAGAATAATGATAGCGATGGCAATACTGATAAGTCTTTTAAATTTTTGTGAATGCGATCTTTTCATGTATTCAGTAATTCATTTCATAAATCTTTTCTTAGCAAATACAGCTATTTAAGGATTAATAGCTTTGAGTTATATTAACTCTTTTTTGTGACAGGTCTTCGAGGGATATCAATATCACTCTCTTGCTTCTCTGTCTCAAGAGGTTCCTATACTCTCTTGCGGAGGCCTGACTAAAAGGTATGTTGCCGCTCCCTTAAATCTTGTGAGGGAAGGAGGGGCAGGTACAAGAAATTTTTGTGGTCAGGTTTTCTAATATTTTGTACACCAGATCCACTAAACCTGACATTTTTAGTTTTGAAGCACCTATGAGTTTAAAAAATGTGCCAACATAAGTCTAAAATTTTCCCAAAATGCTACAGCTGCTAGTGACAGTTCCTTACTTGCAGGTTCTTTGCTTTTCTGCATTTGCCATATCTTACACAAAATATGCTGCACACATTAACATTTACTACAAAATGACACAACTTTGGTTTTGCTTCTAAGGTTTCTTGTTCCTGGTTGGAGACTGGGGTGGATTGTCATTTATGATGTAAATGACACCTTTGGAGAGGTGAGTTATCCACAAATAGTAGGGTTTGTGCCACCCTAGGTGTTAAATACTAGTAACTGCAAGTAATTTCTGGCAATACATCAGGGTTAAGATGACAAAAAATTCTTTTGAAAAGAGCAGGCATCAGTCATTCTGCCTTTGCCCTCTCACTGACCAGTCTGCTTTATCTTGTGCCTCTGTTGTGGCTAAATCCTCAGAACAGAAAGTTGGAAGTGTTTTTACTTGATATGAGAAGTAAACAAACAAGTTGCATGAAAAACTTGGTATGAGTGATAAAGCTTTAAAAAAACTGAATCAAGTGCAAAAGCTTGCTAAATGTGACTGTTTCTACTGATCAGTTTTCACTATACTCTTAATTCTTAATTGATGTGCAATTTTTTTTCGAACGTGTCTCTTCATGACTTGCAAGTCACCCATATAGAAAAATGTTATGTAAGCTATATACATTTTTTCATTACACTCCTCTTAATAGATTTTTTTTTTTGTAGGTGCGCAGTGCTTTGGTGAGTCTATCTCAACGCATTTTGGGGCCCAACACACTTGTGCAGGCAGCTTTACCAGACATTCTTGAAAAGACTCCAGAATCCTTTTATCGTGACACCATCCAGTACATTCAGGTACCTGAATATTTTTATTATTCAAGAGCTGAGTAGGCACTCTTTTTCATTAAGGGCGTGTGTTTTCAGGATTGATAACTCTGATGCAGTATCTGATTTCTTAAGTTTTTAAGAAGCAGAAAGAGCATGTAAATTGGTGTATATATATATACACACACATATGCATCAAGAGAGAGATACTATTTCCTGATTAGACATTTCAAATTCATGATCAATTCCTTTAGGCTGAAACTGGCATCTAGAACAAGTACTGTAATATTAAAAAAAAAAAAACAATTTTGAAAGAGCCTTTAGTTTTGAGTGGAGTGGGTTTTAAGTGCTGTTAGTTTTACAATGACTATAAAAAAGGGTGTTTTAACAGCAAAATGCAGACCTGTTCTACAAACGTTTCAAGGAAATTCCAGGACTGAACCCCATTATGCCACAAGGAGCCATGTATATGATGGTACGTACAAAACCAAACCTGGTACAGTATTACTTTAAATAGGGAATACAAGTCTTATCAGTTTTGCTCTTAGTGACAGAATACTTAAGAAAATAACCCAACTTAGCTGCTTCTTCAAAAGTTTCTACAGAAGATCACTGTTGATAAAAGTTCTCAGTGTTGAATATTCAACAAACGAGTATTTTTAGGGTACATAGCTGCATAAAATAAAGCATTTCTGACATTCTTTCTTTTAATACTACAATTTATTTACTGTAATATTTTTGAAGCCATTTTTACTCTTTCAAACCTCCCCTCACCCCACCTTTCACAGGTCTGCTATGTATAGTGCCTCTCTCCACCATATTCTGTTCTTGGTTTTCACTTCTTCCTGCTCTAACAATGCATTTTTAGCTTGAAATTAAGTGTAATGGTGAGTTATTGATATTAGGTGGCTATCAACATGGCAAGATTTCCTGATTTTACATCCGACATTGACTTCACAGAAACTATGGTGACAGAACAAAGTGTCTTCTGTCTCCCAGCAACAGTAAGTATTGTACTACCTGATCAGAACATTTGCATTCACCACCAAGATCTGAAACTAAAAATACAGAGAATAAACAAGCTAGCATACATGTTGACAGGATCAGTACAAATGTCTACATGGTTCAAACACACCTTTCTGGAGCAACATGCTCTTCTGCTGCATTTATATTACCAGCATTTTCAGACCTTTTCTCTGCTCAACTCTGCAAGTACTACCAATAATATAACCAAGTATTATTTTCATATTATTAAGTGTTTAAGATTATATGGACCTTCAGTTAAATTGGTTTCAAGCTAATGTAACTTTTTCTTGTATAGAGCAAGCTTCAATATTTGCTGAAGTTGTTGACATGCAGTTTTCCATGTTAAGTCCTTTTGTGTTGTTCATAATTCTCTGTGAATTCAGTTACTGCTTTGTATTGTTGACTTTTAACATTACTATGTTATACCACAAGCTTTCAGAAAATTTCTTACAACCTCTGTTGGCAGTGCTTCCAGTATCCTGGGTATTTCAGGGTAGTGCTAACGATTCCGGCAGAAAAGATTGAGGAGGCATGTGATCGCATAGAAGAATTCTGCAGGAAGTATCATCGCTTGCCAGTAGTGAATGGAAAATGATCAAACTGAAGCGTGTTCTGAGATTGGTTTGTGAAGAAGGGATTACCTTCTTCAAAAAAGACAGTTTCCCACTGGTGAAATCAACAATGTCTCACATACTGAAGGGGAAAAAAAATGTAAGCCTGTGCTTTATTTTTAACATTCGTACTGCTGGCTTGATTCAGCAGGGCACTTCATTGTTTTTGGAGGACAAAGAAGCAGTGCTGATCTCATGCCATCAGTCTATCACCATACAAGTCTGTTTGCAGGCATAGCTTAATTGTCCTTATGCTAAAGCTTTGATTAAGGAATCACATATATTCATTCCTAATCCACAAGGGGGGAAAAGTTTTTTTTCTGCTGCAAACAAATCCAGAGCTCCAGAGCATGCTTGAAAATAAATGGATGTTTTTACTGAAATTTTTCTCCCCTTCAATCATTTTGGTAAAATGGCTTTGTCAGGAATAGTACAAATCAGCAAGAAGACAGTGAAAGGGGAAAACTGGGCAGCTTCAGTTATCAACAGCACCACAGAATATTTCTGTTAACTTTGCGTGCATCACTGTCAGCAGTCAGCCAAAATTGAAACAAGCATTTCTCACAACTTGCATCTACCCAGACACTGAATGAGAAACAAGATTTACCAATGGAATCTCAGCCAATTGATGTGCAGAATTATGCTATATCGAGGGTTTACTGATTGAGTGCCTCTTGGAAAATACAAGGTTTACAAAACTTATTTTTCCCCCTCTGGTTAACTGCAGTGAGCTCTTTCATTGTGTAGTAAGACTTTATGAACATGACAATATATATTTGTTACATATAACCTGTCTGCAACCTGTTACAGTAATACACAAAGACTATTACTTGTTGAAATCTACTTAGCAGGTGGAATATATTTTTTTAGTACAAAGTTATGACTGTAAAAAAGTTTTGTTGCCTTTTAATTATTTTACTCATTATTATGACTGTATCAATGTTCCCATTGTTTCAACATTCAAAAACCCCTTTTGTTCATTTTATTTACCTTAGTATAGTTTTACTTACATCTGAAACATTGCTTCCAAGGTAAAGTGATTTAAAGCAAAAAAACTCTGTAAATATCCCTACATATGTACTTTTAAAACAATCGAGGATAAAAGTAACGAGATTTTCAGTGTATTTTTTCCTGACTTGTGCATCACATTCATCCTTTTTATGATAACAAAGTAAGAAACTTTGTCGCTGTGTCACTCTTGATGAAAGGAAATGCTGAGCAATTTTTCTGAGATGTGTGAAGACGTATAACACCACCATAAGCCACTTTTTTTTTTTTCCTGGTACAGTTTCTGATTAAGTGTTCTGCTCGCCTTCTTATGTGCTCTTTACAGAAATTTTCCTGCATTTAGTCTATGCCTTGATTGTATAATAAATACTTTTGCTGAAATGGTGAGAACCAGACAGAACTACTGTGAATTTTCCTTGTTATTTTTCTTCAAAGTAAGGGCTCTTTTTTTTTTTTTTTTGGTTAAGCATAAGAAAGTAGCAAAGGGTTGCTTCTTAAGGACAGGAACAGCCCATCATCTGATACCTTGGCCTTTCAGGGCTTCAGAAGTAAAGGAACAAATTTAAGCATGCTAACACAAACCAAAACTATTTCATAAGTAAAACTACTGCTTCTCCTACTATTGCAAGTTAAGGCATATTTTGAAGAAAAAAAAACTGGCAGCTAATAATAGTCTGGAAAATGTTTTCATAGGGAGCTAGTAGTATTAATATCTCGATAGATTTTTTTTACTGCATGACATCTAAAGTGAAAAAGTCTTTATGAGATGAAATGCTATTAAAATATGCATTTTCACTCATAATACACATTTATTTTATCTTTTATGATTATTGTTCTTTGACAAAGGTCTCTGCCATTTAAATTTTTTAAATAAAAAACTGACCAAAGGTATTTTCTGTATTAACATTCTGATCTTGTCCCAGTTGATCATCTATAAAACTTTTCACTGCAACATTAGATTGTTGATTTAAATAAATCAATAGGTTTTTCACATGTTCACTGCAGAACTTAAATAAAGCAATGAAGCTGCTAGCAGAATAAAATCAATCTAATTTCTTTCAAGTAGATTATACGCACAAGAGTAAAATTATACATATAGGTATTAAACCCCAATTTTTTTTTTTAAGTTTCAACCCAAATCATTTCTCTATCATGGTTGCTGAAATGGTATAAAAAAAAAATAAATGGATTATAAGTTCCAGCATGAACAGAGCCATGGCAGTTGTGTAGGGATGTAGAATTGATTTATTGCACAAGTGTGTTGGATTTTTTCTTAAACAGCCACATTGCTGTGTTATTTAAGACAATGTGATCATAGTTGATATCAAATTAATAAAAAGTGGTGCTTTGCATTAACATGACTCTAATCAGAGAAGTATTGTAATATGTATGCTCGGCTCTTCTGACAATTTAAATCTTTGATGCCATTACCTGTGGGTTTTCAAAATAAAAAATGACATTTCAATTTATTTCTATCTGGTATAAAACTTTGAACAAATGTGGAAATAAATTCACTTTCTATTAGATGATCTTTGGATATCACATGCATAAAAAAAGGTCTAATCAACATCAGGTACATTTAAGTAGCAATAAATTTATTTAATAACCACTTCCCAAATGAAGCAGTTAGTTTCTTTTTATTAAATATTTTTTCTCATGGTCAACACATTTTCCCAGTAGGTCTTCTCACTTTGGTTTCTTGAATGCATTCCCTTTACCTTTCTTTTTATTGCTTCCTTTTTCTTCCTCCATCTGCAATTGTGCCAAAATAAAAAAGTTCACTCTACTTCATAAAACTGGGTCTGTGTGCATGCATGTATATGCAAATATAATGCCACTAATTCTATTAACCTTAAGTTATTTTATTAAATCAATCAAATCCAGTACTAATGTTAAACTAGCAAATGTTGACCATATCTGAATATTTCAAGCACCAATATCTTCTTCTGCATATGACTCCTGTGCAATAAGATCCTCTTACCACAGATCTTGCAAGGCTGGTTACGAAGGTCATTTCCTTTACCTCAGAGTTGGGTACCTATACATGCATGCATACAAACACACCTTTCTCTTGGCTGATGTTGTGGCAGATGATTTTGAAACCACGGAGAAAAATGTATCAAGACGGCCCTGTGTACTTCCTCCTCTTGCTTTCTGTATCTTTTTCACCCCATTTCGTATCCTTTCCTCACTGAAAAATGGGTAACATTAAGCAAATCTGAGCACACACAAACACATATAAATGAGAAAACTCATGGGCTAAGCAAATAAAATTGAAATATTTTCAAGAAATTATGAGCACTAAACTGAACAATTGAAACTCTAAAAACTGATTAACAGACTAAATGAATGCAGAACTACATTCAAGGTCTATTGCAAAATACTATTTCTCCAAAGTCTGGGTGAATATATGTATCATCATATACAGAAATAGGTCAACTGAACAGGTATTGGGATTGTACATGGATACATTTACAGTCAACATTACAGCCATTGGTAGAACTTAACCTATAATTAGCCACATCTAAAATGTGACAAATTTGACCTATTTCTGTACATGATTATCTTAGGTGTCTAGAGAACAGAAGTTGTGGAGGAGAGAAGGTATTCACCCTGATTTAGGAAAATAGTACCTTGCAATGTGCTTTATTCCATCAACAGAAGAGTGAAAAAAACCCACACCACTAGACCATTAAAACCTATTTAAGTCCCAAACAACTCTTTCTAATAATGACTTCATTATCCACATCTTTGTGGTTTCATTATAAAAGCAGCAATAGCCTACTTGAAATTATGTTGCTTGACCATGAATTCCACAAGAGCTTCTTCATCTGGTTCGGTCCACTTCAGCTACACAGAAATACAAATGCACATATAAATAAAATCATAACCAGCAAACCATTGGTCACATAATTTAAATTCTATCTTTGGCCATTCTATCTTAATGATCACTCTTAAAAGTACACAAAAAGATCTTCATGTTATGCACATCACATTTTTTTAAAGTTTGGTTTCCAGTAAGAGGGGCAGTTTGTGTTTTATACTGAGTAAGCAACTAATGCTATATCATGGCAAAGCAGCCAACCCTGTAAACAGGTGCCACATGCAGAGAAGAAATTGTTCCCAAGACAAGAGCTAAGCCGAGGGCAGCAGGAGAGGTAATGCATTAGTGACAGGCACTGTTGCACCACCAGACTTCCCTGTTACTTTCCAGCATAGACACATGTTTTTGCTTGCTGTCAAATCTTTTGATCTGGTAGGCAATTAGTTTTAGTTATTACTACACACCTCTATATATAAATGGCAACCAAAAAAATCTAAATCACCTCCAGTGATTCAATATCTGTGACTTCTGGTTCTTGAAACAGTTTGCGAGCTTCCTGAAAAGAAAGTGTTTTTGATGAGAGCAAAGGTCTATATACATATTATAGGGTGTTTCATAAATTATGCAGCTTTAAAAAAATTTAATAAATCACCAAAAATCGAAGCAAATTCTAAATTCTTATTTAATTTCATTCAACATATACTTCACAAATACTTGTATCGAGCATATGTCTACCTCCATTTTCTCTGCAGGAAAATAGGAATTATAGGAACAGTGCTAACAATCATCAAACAAACAAAAAAATCCAGCAAAATTAAAATACTGCGTACTTTATGAAACACCCTTTTATATATATACACACACACGTATAAAAGCAAACACAGCAAGATCTCACTGTTATATGTGAATATAGTTACGTGGTTGTCGATGATTTAAACTACATATGATTTATGTAAAGCACTCTGAGCAAATTGTTGGAAAGGATCTATACAAATCCTCATTATTATTATTACCACAAGCGACACTTTGTGCTGACGACTTGTGCTTTGTGAAGAGGTATTGTCTGTACTAGGCGTTTGCTCTCTCAGATCTTGTCGGGTTTTTTGCTTGCAACATGGACTTCTTTTCCCTAAGAAAAGATGTGTGTTTTTTCAGCAATGTTGCTGGTGTTTTAGATTGTAACATTACAGAGAATTCTGCAGTTTTTGGCAAAAGTTTTTGACGCTGGACCTTTTTTCCTGGAGAAAAGATGTTTGTCAGTTACCAGCTGTGCAGCAGCAAAAAACTTGTGACTCTGGACTCGTGTCGTCTGCGCTGTGGCTTTTTGGGGATTTGTTTCAAACGTTACATAGAATTCTGCATTTTTAGCCACACACTTTATCATGTGCACTGACAAGTCCTCAGTCATTATCCCAAAATCTAATGCATGACCTATGCCACTGGTTGAACAGGTCCTGACAAAGAAAGCATTGATGTTACCAATGCTTACATAAATTTCACTTTCTGTATAACACAGTGTTAACTTTAATGATACAGAGATTTGACTTACCTTATACATCCAGTCTTCTGGCACTGGATATTTCTGCCACCAATAAGTAGAAAAAAATGCAGTTACCATTAAAAATACATCACTATAATGAAAATAATTTTAAGCACTTTCCTGATGATTTTTACCTTGGTCCATCATAAGTATTTTAATGCCATTAAAAACTTCAGCACATGCTAACCATCACAGAGAAACAAATGACTTCAATTTTTTACTGGCAACTGAATGCAAAAAAACAAATGGAAGGCATACCAAGGCTGACATTAAACAGCTTTTTCTATCATTCATTTATAGGGAAAATTGGGATTTACTGTTTTCAGACAGGCTTCAGTCAAACTCAACAATACTTTCACAAGGCTTTTGAAACAAACCTTAGAGTCAAGATTTTTTATAACATTTTCTATGTTTTTATGCTGGCGGATAAGCTCAACAGCTCTTTTGGGTCCAATGCCCTTGATGGAGTCGCAATAGTCACAGCCAAGAAGAATGCACAGATCAATGAACTGCAACAGCGAAAAATAACAGATAGCAAGGTGGATGCCTTACACTTTCTAAAGCATCTAAACACAGTCTACTAATGGAGCGTAATTAACTAACCCTCTCAGGTTTCACACACAGTTTTCAAACAAACCACTATGTTTAATTAAGGTTTATCCAAAACCTATCAGTCTTCTGGACATCTGCCTTTTATTTATTTATACAAAGCCGCTGCTACACTGGGGAAGGGGACAGAAACTAGCTCTCTGTATCTTTGTTTCTCTGCATCTATCTGGTTTATTTTATTTGAGTGCCCATCATTTGACCCACTCTTTTACATGTATCCTTGTCCATGTGCTGGACTATTCCCTTGCCTGCGGGTCTTTTTCTTTCTCTTCTACAACTGTCATCATTTCTGACTATTGCCATTATAGTCAAACCTCGAGTGTAACAAGGATAATAATAAAGGTGTGATTTATATAGCAAATAAACATGCTCACTAAGAAAAATGGTGTTGCAGCAATGCATATTAGATGGCCATATGGTTAAATACTACAGAAATTTATTGTGATAAGGACAAGTGGCGTTTGCCTTTCGGACAGAAATTTATGCCATTCAGTGCCAATAAGTAGCACATGCATGTGCGCATAGTTATATGTGTGCATGTGAGATGACAGAAACATATATTTGTGTGTGTGTGCCCATGAATGTGGCTAGCTACTTTATCAGACAGTGTGTCTTTCTTTTTAAAAAAATGTCTGCAGGCTTTTTATTTTTGCAAAGCACACTGAAGCTGCCTTTTTGGTTCACTTAGTATTATTATTAAATATACTGTGTAAGCTTCACTGAAACACAAACACTTCCTTTTTTTTTAAAGTACACTTCTACAGTTTCTACTCAGACCACATCTACTTTTCCATACCTGGTCCATCGTAAATTTCATCTCATCCAAGATTTGATTTAGATAATATTCTCTGATTGGCATTTTCCTGATAAATAAAAAAACAAAATTGTAAAAAGTGGTTGAACAGTATATAGCAATGATTACAAGTGATGAAGTATTTTTAAATTCTTTAAGCATGTATTTCAAATTGTTTCTCAGCTATTCTTTATCTATGTATCAACAATGATAAAGAATGTATGTACATCAATACAGTCTGCAAGTCCATCATCCTTGAGCTTCACAAAATCAATCACATCTAACAAGCTCTTGTCTGCTTTTGTGTTGTTTCAGCTGAATTGCGCAGCTCTTGTTGATCTCCCTAACCGCCTACTGGAAAACTTAAGAGGGATCACAATTATGCTGTACTGTATCATATTGTCTTCATAGGCAACAAGCAGACAATGTTACACCCTTCTTCCACAGTCTCCACTGGCTGCCTGACTACAAGATTTGCCATACTATGAGATCATTGTCCTCAAGGCCTCGCCCCATCATACCTGTCTGCAGCTAGTGACCCCCCTGCCATCTGAATCAATCTCTATAGTCTGCTTTTGTTACTTCTTCTCTGCCCATGCATCAGACGAGAGAAATTCAGCGAACACTTCTTCTCATTTTATGGACTCACTGTCTGGAATTCTCTGCCATTTCTCTTTTAACATTCAAAGCATTCAAGTCAATACTCAAGAAGTATCTTTCACAATTAAACTCTTTTGCTCCCTCCTCACTTCTTCATCTTCATCCATGCACTCTATTTATGTCTGCCATGGTGTTAAATGTTTGCTGATGATTGTGTTTCTTTGCTGTATGGTGTATGGTTGTAGTCTTTCATGCACAGTTCATTGAGCTTGCTGCCACAGAGGAAAACATGCACTACAAATTTTATCATAATCATCTTGGTAATGCCTCCATCAAGGTCCTAGGGCTAACCCTAATATGTAATAGATACCCATACATAATAAGCTGAATAAATGAACTTCCTACCTGGCTTCACTGAAAGTGAGGTGCCTCAAAAGTATTTTGGAGCCAAAAGTGAGCGCATCCATATCTTCTGTTCCTGCTGCATATACTTTCCCACTCTTGACTAGGGTGGCACACTGAGCTTCAGCTTCACATGGTGCCTGCATAAATACACTTTTTCAATACTACTAATAAAAACTGGCTAAAATGTGAGATGGTGCAGCATGCTTAGGTGCACCTGTACTTTTGTAAACAAAGTCTTTCTTGCTCTCTCTTTCACACATAAATGCACATGTACATAGAAAAGAAATAGCACATTGTGTAATCGAAGTCTGTGCAATCCAGGCTGGGATGCTATTCTGTCCCCAGTCCAAACAGCTCCAAGATAGCTTACCTCAATGTATGGGACCCCCATCAACCTCAGCAACTCTTTGCAGTCATCATTGTGCTGCTTGGTGACTTTGACTAAGCGGCGATTAAACTTGTCAATATTTTCCTCATCACCTGCACATGAAATGCATCATTTATAACCTTTCTTGCACCTGCTCGATAGATTTTATTGAGTGGTTCTTACATAATGCTTAAAAAAAACCCTCTCCCTCTCTTAGTTTTACACCAAATTACTAAATTACTTGCTTGACAACAACAACATTATAGTGTTTTCATCCAGGTGGAGACAACTAAAT